>NC_092179.1:12448203-12569471 GCF_045791955.1 Oncorhynchus clarkii lewisi | reverse complement strand
ACATATTCAATCAATCCCTATCCCAGTCTACTGTTCCCACATGCTTCAAGAGGGCTTCCATTGTTCCTGTTCCCAAGAAAGCTAAGGTAACTGAGCTAAATGACTATCGCCCCGTAGCACTCCGTCATCATGAAGTGCTTTGAGAGACTAGTCAAGGATCATATCACCTCCACCCTACCTGACACCCTAGAGCAACTCCAATTTGCTTACCGTCCCAATATGTCCACAGACGACGCAATCACACTGCACACTGGCCTAATCCATCTGGACAAGAGGAATACCTATGTACGAATGCTGTTCATCGATTACAGCTCAGCATTTAAAACCATAGTACCCTCCAAACTCATCATTAAGTTTGAGACCCTGGGTCTCGACCCCGCCCTGTGCAACTGGGTCCTGGACATTCTGACGGGCTGCCCCCAGGTGGTGAGGGTAGGAAACAACATCTCCACCCCGCTGATCCTCAACACTGGGGCCCCACAAGGGTGTATTCTCAGCTTTCTCCTGTACTCCCTGTTCACCCATGACTGCGTGGCCATGCACGCCTCCAACTCAATCATCAAGTTGCAGACGACACTACAGGGGTAGGCTTGATTACCAACAACGACGAGACGGCCTACAGGGAGGAGGTGAGGGCCTTCGGAGTGTGGTGTCAGGAAAATAATCTCACACTCAACATCAACAAAACAAAGGAGATGATCATGGACTTCAGGAAACAGCAGAGGGAGCACCCCCCTATCCACATCGACGGGACAGTAGTGGAGAAGGTGGAAAGTGTTAAGTTCCTCAGCGTACACATTTATGGACAAACTGAAATGGTCCACCCATACAGATGGTGTGGTGAAAAATGTTCAACAACCCCTCTTCAACCTCCGCCCACAACCGTAAGGCTCTCCAGAGGGTAGTGAGGTCTGCACAACGCATCACCGGGGGCAAACTACCTGCCCTCCAGGACACCTACACCACCCGATCTCACAGGACGGCCAAAAAGATCATCAAGGACAACAACTACTCGAGCCACTGCCTGTTCATCCCGCTATCATCCAGAAGGCGAGGTCAGTACAGGTGCATCAAAGCTGGGACCGAGAGACTGAAAAACAGCTTCTATCTCAAGGCCATCAGACTGTTAAACAGCCACCACTAACATTGAGTGGCTGCTGCCAACATACTGACTATAATCTCTAGCCACTTTAATAATTTAAATTTGGATGTAAAAAATGTATCACTAGTCACTTAATAGAATGCCACTTTATATAATGTTTACTTACCCTACATTACTCATGTCATATGTATATACTGTACTCTATACCATCTACTGCATCTTGTCTATGCCGCATGGCCATCGCTCATCCATATATTTATATGTACACTTGTGTGTATAAGGTAGTTCTTGTGAAATTGTTAGATTACTTGTTAGATATTACTGCACGGGCATAACTCGAAGCACAATCATTTCACTACACTCACATTAACATCTGCTAACCATGTGTGTGACCAATCAAATTTGATACGCCATCCCATCTGGTTTGCGCTTAGTGGGACTATAATTTTGTTTTTCAACAGGACAATGACCCAAAACACACCTCCAGGCTGTGTATTTGACCAAGGAGGAGAGTGATGGAGTGCTGCATCAGATGACCTGGCCCCCACAATCACCCAACCTCAACCCAATTGAGATGGTTTGGGATGAGTTGGACCGCAGAGTAAAGGACAAGCAGCCAACACGTGCTCAGCATATGTGGGAACTCCTTCAAGACTGTTGGAAAAGCATTCCTCATGAAGCTGGATGAGAGAATGCCAAGAGTGTGCAAATCTGTCATCAAGGCAAAGGGTGGCTACTTTGAAGAATCTCAATATAAAATATATTTTGATTTGTTTAACACTTTTTTTGGTTACTATGTGATTCTATATGTGTTATTTCATAGTTTTGATGTCTTCACTATTATTATACAATGATTTATTTTTTATTTAACCTTTATTTAACCAGGAAGGGCTCATTGAGATTTAAAATCTCATTTTCAAGAGTGTCCTGGCCAAGATAGGCAGCACCAAGTCATTACAAAAATTACAGACAAACAACATGAAAAACTACAAGTAATCTAGTAATGTCACGTTCTGACCTTAGTTCCTTTGTTTTGTCTTTTGTTTTAGTATGGTCAGGGCGTGAGTTGGGTGGGTTGTCTATGTTAGTTTGTCTATGATTTTCTATTTCTGTGTTTGGCCTGGTATGGTTCTCAATCAGAGGCAGCTGTCAATCGTTGTCCCTGATTGAGAATCATACTTAGGTAGCCTTTTCCCACTTGTGTTTCGTGGGTGTTTATTTTCTGTCTTTGTGTATGTCACCAGACAGGACTGTTTCGTTTCGTATCATTCTCGTTGTTATTTTTGATTTAGTGTTCTGAGTTGAATAAATATCGTCATGAACATGTACCACGCTGCGCTTTGGTCCGATCCTTGCGACTCCTTGTCAGAAGAAGAAGCCGAGCGTTCAAGTAAAAACCATAGAATTCACAAGAGTATAACAAAATCAAAAACAGCAAATTAAAAACATTGACAGGTCAGGGAATCAGTCTCAAGATCATTCATCAGTGATTTAAAAATACCAATCGGGACAAGTGGTTCTTCCAGTTTAAAAGTATTTTGTAAGGCGTTCCAAGACGACGGCGCAGAGTACATAAAAGTCCTTTTACCAAATTCAGTTCGGACATTTGGAACAGTTAGCAGGATAAAGTCCTGCGAACGAAGAGAGTACCCACCACATTTCTGAACAATAAAAATGGCCAAATAAAAAGGTAGTAAACCCAAAATGGCTTTGTAAATAAAAGTATACCAGTGTCTGAGCCTACGAGTGACTAGAGAAGGACAGCCAACCCTGGAATACAAAGTGCTGTGGTGCGTAAGGGTTTTGCAGTTTAAAATAAATCTCAAAGTGCCATGGTAAAGGGTGTCAATTGATCTCAAACACTGAGTGGAAGCATTCATATATAAAATATCCCCATAGTCTAGTAAAGGCATAAATGTAGCTGATACTAGCCTCCTTCTGGCTTCAAAAGAAAAACAGACCTTATTCTTAAAATAAAATCCCAATTTCAGCTTACATTTTTTTGTAAGTTGTTGAATATGCAATTTAAAAGAGAGGCCATCATCAATTAAAATTCCAAGATATTTATATGAGGTTACAACCTCAATCTCCTTGCCTTGACAGGTAGTAAGGTAGTAATAGGTGAAAGGTTCAGAGGTCTATTTCTTGCTTTAGAAAACACCATTAGTTTAGTTTTGTCAGTATTGAGGATAAGCTTCAATTGACACAAGGTATGTTGAACAGTATAAAAAGCAGTTTGCAAGTTCTGGAAAGCTTTTGTAAGAGACGAGGCACAACAGTAAATAACAGTATCATTAGCATAAAAAAAGAAAAACCCTGGAATGAGTAGGTGTGTTCAACCTTTTGACTGGTACTGTATATATATACTGGTACTGACTGGTACTGTACATATAACTAGGAAGAAGGTGACAGATAGTAAACAGTAGCAGCAGCTACTGTCAAAAAAGTTAATGCAAAAAGGGTCAATGCAGATAGTCCGGGTAGCTATTTGATTAGCTTTAGCAGTCTTGTGGCTTGGGTGTAGAAGCTGTTCATGGTCCTGTTGGTTCCAGACTTGATGCATTGTTACAGCTCGCTCTGCGGTAGCAGAGAGAACAGTCTATGACTTGGGTAACTTTGAACAATTTTAGGGTCTTATTCTGACACCGCTTGGTATAGAGATCCTGGATGGCACTCTGCTTCTTTCCTCTGTGTGTTTGCAGGCGGTAGGAACCCCTCAATGGCTATATCAATGATCCCTATAGTCGTGTTGAAGGTCAGGTGAAAATCTGCTCTATAAAGAGAGTGACCAGCAGACTGATGTGGAGGAGATGGAAGGTGAGGGATTGGATGGTGTCCACTAGGATCCAACTGGTTCTCGCTTCCTATCACCTCTCTGATGAGTTAATGTGTGTGTGTGTGTCACAAAGAAACATCGACAGGGACGTTTGCATGTGTCTGCAAACATATAGACATACACACACACACCGTCATGTTCCCAGACTCCAGACTCTCTCTCACCTGACCTGTACGTAGTGGTCTCTGAGCAGGGACACAGACAGGGAGGGAGAGGGTGGGGCGAGCAGCCCCAATCTGCTGCTGATAACCAGCCTTTTATCCCTGGATTCCTAAATGGTTAGCAGCCCTGGCTTATCTCCTGTTGACGCAAGAGAGGTCCGCACCGCAACGCTGCCTGGAGGAAAGGCTGTTTTTTCTATTTAGTCCAGCTAGTGAGAATAATAGGTTTTCCTTGGATTCCCTGCAGCTGTGTAGATTAGGTCACAGAGTGATTGAAACGTCTGGGCTGAGAGAGGAGATGGACGTCACTGACTGAGTGGGTTGGAAGTCTCCTGTCTCACTTTGGGTAGTCAGGGTTGCTCATATACAGTGGGGAAAACAAGTATTTAGTCAGCCACCAATTGTGCACGTTCTCCCACCTGAAAAGATGAGAGAGGCCTGTAATTTTCATCACAGGTACACTTTAACTATGACAGACAAAAGGAGAATTATGGTGGAAAATAAGTATTTGGTCACCTACAAACAAGCAAGATTTCTGGCTCTCACAGACCTATAACTTCTTCTTTAAGAGGCTCCTCTGTCCTCCACTCGTTACCTGTATTAATGGCACCTGTTTGAACTTGTTATCAGTATAAAAGACACCTGTCCACAACCTCAAACAGTCCCACTCCAAACTCCACTATGGCCAAGACCAAAGAGCTGTCAAAGGACACCAGAAACAAAAATGTAGACCTGCACCAGGCTGGGAAGACTGAATCTGCAATAGGTAAGCAGCTTGGTTTGAAGAAATCAACTGTGGGAGCAATTATTAGGAAATGGAAGACATACAAGACCACTGATAATCTCCCTCGATCTGGGGCTCCACGCAAGAACGATCACAAGAATGGTGAGCAAAATTCCCAGAACCTCACGGGGGGACCTAGTGAATGACCTGAATGACCTAGTGAATGACCTGTAGAGAGCTGGGACCAAAGTAACAAAGCCTACCATCAGTAACACACTACGCCGCCAGGGACTCAAATCCTGCAGTGCCAGATGTGTCCCCCTGCTTAAGCCAGTACATGTCCAGGCCCGTCTGAAGTTTGCTAGAGAGCATTTGGATGATCCAGAAGAAGATTGGGAGAATGTCATATGGTCAGATGAAACCAAAATATAACTTTTTGGTAAAATCTCAACTCGTCGTGTTTGGAGGCCAAAGAATGCTGAGTTGCATCCAAAGAACACCATACCTACTGTGAAGCATGGGGGTGGAAACATGCTTTGGGGCTGTTTTTCTGCAAAAGGACCAGGACGACTGATCCGTGTAAAAGAAAGAATGAATGGGGCCATGTCTCGTGAGATTTTGAGTGAAAACCTCCTTCCATCAGCAAGGGCATTGAAGATGAAATGTGGCTGGGTCTTTCAGCATGACAATGATCCCAAGCACACCGCCCGGGCAATGAAGGAGTGGCTTCGTAAGAAGCATTTCAAGGTCCTGGAGTAGCCTAGCCAGTCTCCAGATCTCAACCCCATAGAAAATCTTTGGAGGGAGTTGAAAGTCCGTGTTGCCCAGCAACAGCCCCAAAACATCACTGCTCTAGAGGAGATCTGCATGGAGGAATGGGCCAAAATACCAGCAACAGTGTGTGAAAACCTTGTGAAGACTTACAGAAAACGTTTGACCTCTGTCATTGCCAACAAAGGGTATATAACAAAGTATTGAGATAAACTTTTGTTATTGACCAAATACTTATTTTCCACCATAATTTGCAAATAAATTCATTAAAAATCCTACAATGTGATTTTCTGGATGTTTTCTTCTCATTTTGTCTGTCATAGTTGAAGTGTACCTATGATGCAAATGACAGGCCTCTCTCATCTTTTCAGGTGGGAGAACTTGCACAATTGGTGGCTGACTAAATATTGTTTTGCCCCACTGTATATACACAGACCTAGGTTCAGATTTGCTTACCCAATAGGGGAGGGGCTACTAAACTGACCTAAGATCAGTGTCTAGGGACTAGGGAGTTTGAGTTTATTTTATTTTTACAGGGACAGTGCACATTAATCAACGTTTCAGTAAATGTGCCGGTTTTAGCCAGCCGGCTAATTTTCAACCACAGTCCCTGGGGAGGTTATTACAATAAATTACATTATAGAAAATCATTGACAGGTGGGAAAAAGGGCTACCTAAGTATGGTTCTCAACCAGAGACAACGATAGACAGCTGTCCCTGATTGAGAACCCTACCCGGCCAAAACATAGTACTACAAATAATAGAACATTGAATACCCACCTCAAATCACACCAAATAGGTCAGGGTGTGACAGTAGCATACAGAGAGAGAGCAACATAGAACAAAAAGCAGCAGGACAAAATTCATAAAAGCAACAGTGTTTCCACACCTCACAAGCAACAGACAACATGGAAAGCGACAATACACAGCAAGGGATTATGTTCACAAATCTGATTGACCTTTAGCCATGTTTTCATGCATTTTGTGAAAGTGTGATATGTGGTGCAGTTATGTGTGTCTGATGGCAGTGTATTCCAGACATGGGAAGCTCACAGAGAAAGCGGATTTACTAAAGGTGCTTTTCCTTAAGGGAACTATACAGTCAACTCTCATGGCAGACCTTGTGGATCTGCTGCCATATGTTTGGGTTTTCTGTTTAACAAAAATACTGAGTGGAGGGGGAGCCAGGCCATTTAGGATCTTGAATACAAGACATGCCTCGGTGTATTGCACAAGATTTTCCCAACTCAGGAGCTCATGCTTTCGGAGGATATAACAGTGATGATGGCTATTGGGCGTCCTATCAAGCACTTTGAGAGCAGACTGAATAGGTTTTAATGTTGTACAGCAAGCTTGGGCCCAACTAGTCAAGCAGTATGTGGGGGAGTATCATAGATTTGAAGTACAGTTTTGCTACCTCTGTAGTCAAAAATTTCGTATGAATCGAAATTAGCTAGGTTGAATATGGTTATTTGAATTACCTTTCTCACATGCTTTTTAAAATAGAGGTTGGAATCAAGTATGATGCCAAGGTACTTAAAATCAGATACCACCTGGAGCTTCTCCCCTGACACGTAGACATCTGGCTCAGTAGCATCGGTTGCCTTCTTTGTGAAGAACATGCAAACAACTTAATCCATCTCATTAAGGAAAGGAGCAGAAGTCTAGAATGCAACTAAGCCAGCACATAGAGGACGTGGGGCAGGAAATGACCTGTTACCCAGCAGTAACACTTTAGAGGTCAGAGGTCAAAATCATTATGAGCGTGGGTAATGTCTCAATAGTCTGAAGTAGTCTAAAATAACTCCATTCCCTTTCTAACAAGGCCCAAGTACGCACACAGAGATACAGGTATTTCAGCAATCCATGGAGGACAGTCTTGTACATTAAAATGTTAACCATACTGTTGGTGTGAACAGGCCTGTCTGTGTAATTTACACTGCAGTACAGGAGAGAAAACAGGAAATGGAGAATTTTCTGCTCCACCAACACATAAACAAGCCCTCTATCGTAAGGAAACAATTAGCAGAGGAGAAGTGTTACGGATACAGTTATCCTGTGTGTGTATCCTGTGTGTGTGTGTTTCTTTTCTCTCATTCTCCCCTTACAGGTGAAAATCATCACTCCCCAATCAGTCAACAATCAACCCATCAATCAGAAGACACACCTCCTCCTGTTTCCTACCCTATCACAGTTCCTTCCCCATGGTTTAAAAACCCCATCATTTGTTTGCTCTAGAGCTCCATCTCTTTGTAATGCAATGTTGGTAGATCTCTGTTCTTGATAGATTTCAGTAGCAATCTCTTTGTAAATGCCATGTATGTAGATCTCTCTCTTTGCGTCTTAACCTCTTCTTTTGTTTGAGCACCTCCAAATCACTTTCATCTCCTGTGAGTATTGTTTTGGTTATGGTGTTTGTTTGTTGCTGGTGGGAAAAGGGGGAAACCAAGACAAGTCGCCCATGGGCATACACTACCCGTAGGTGAACTTTGTTAAATACACTAGTTAGAACTGGGCGGACCACCCACTGTATTTTGGTTAGTTAGCTGTTGTTGAAATAGGCTAGTCTAGCTTAGGGGTGTTTTGAATACTTATTGTTTCTTTCCTTGGGTCCAGCTCAGCCCCTTTTCCTGCTCCCCCCATTACCGTGTGTTTATAAATAAACCCTGAGTTTGACGGTATTATTTCGGTTGTCGTGGTTATTTCGTTCACACTTAGTCACAATTATAATTTACATGAGTTATGTTACGGGTCTCACTACCATCCCCCCTAGACTGTCGGGCCAAAAGGGATTCGTAACAAGAGTAGAGCAGTAAGAAAGATAATAAAAGACAAATCCAGTTTGACTATAAATCTCTACTCTCTCCTGGGGAAAAGAGTAAGCCTTGAAGCAGGAATTACTGGTGGTAATCTTTAAAGTGTATAGATTTAAAATCTATAGCAATGTTGAAACTGCTCTGTTCTAGGTTTACATCATTTTTAGTGACTAGTTTGTCATTCTTATTTTGGGGATTTGTTGGATTGAAGCACAAGACAAAGCTGTCAGGGGCACAACTATACTGAACAAAAAATATAAACGCAACATGCAACAATTTCAATGATTTTACTGAGTTACAGTTCATAGAAGGAAATCAGTCAGTTGAAAACAATTCATTAGGCTCTAATCAATGGATTTCACATGACTGGGCAGGGGCACAGTCATAGGTGGGCCTGGGAGGGCATAGGCCCACCCCCACACTGGGGAGCTGGCCCAGCCAATCAGAATTAACTTTCCCTGACAAAAGGGCTTTATTTATATATATATATATATACATACAGAAATACTCTTCAGTTTCATCAGCTGTGCGTACGGGTGGCTGGTCTCAGACAATACCACAGGTGAAGCCAGATGTGGAGGTCCTGGGCTGGCGTGGTTACACGTGGTCTACGGTTGTGAGGCCAGTTGGATGCCCTGCCAATTTCTGCAAAACGATGTTGGAGGCGGCTTATGGTAGAGAAATGAACATTCAATTATCTGGCCCCCATTGATTTTTGTCACTCTAACTCAGATATCATATTAACAAGGCATAAGACACAAGTCATTGCGAAATGTGCAAAAATACTAATATTAGCTGTTAAACTGCAACATCAAAAAAATGATACAAAGCAGTTATTTGTTTAACTTTTGTTAACAAAATACTTTTTCTGCTAACATATCCCTTTGTACGCGTTCAATTATAGTTTTTAATCCCGGTTTTCCAGAAATCCTGGTTGGAAGATTTAGGATCTTCGGATTTATTCCCTCCTGATTCTGGGAATCTTCCAGCAGAGTTTTCTGGAAAACCGGGGAATTTTGGGAAAGTGAACATATTTTTGAAACCCTAAACAGGAGTGTGAGAAGTTAATTGCAGAGGTTATTTTCTTGGAATGCAATTTCTAAACCGTTGTAAAAAAATATGCACCACAAATCATGTTACCAAAAGTGTCTCTCTGAAGAAAAGTGAAAAAGCGTCTTAAACGCTTTGATATTAAAATCAGTACCCTCCATTAATCTTCAGGCTGAGGAACCAAGGACTCTTAGAGGTTTAATCATCTCTGCCTGTCAGCAAAGTGATGAAAAATGCATAAGTATATAAAAAAATACGAAATAATGTACCTAGATCTCTGGTTATGAGCAGCTTCTTCTAGCAGTAAAAACACTGAATTCTTAGCAACTCGAAAACAAACAGAGAGGGTCCACTTCCTCCAGAAGTTTGAGTGACCTATATGCAAATGCACTGTTGTGTCATCTATCCACAGACCTAGGCTGAATAGACAGTGCCTTGTGACAGTTATAGTTTTCTAGGGATATGTTTGCATGTGTGATAAAACCACAAGCGGCCAAGCAAAAGGTTGGTGGTATGTAAATGGTCAAGTGTTTGTTGAAGCCCTCTGTTACAGTATTGGTCAGCTAAAGGTGTTGAGGCCACACACACACACACACACACACACACATGTTTGTGAATTGAAGCAGATGAGCCTCCAGCTGGTATGGCTGCCCTCTATAATTGCTGTGTCCATTAGTATGAGTCATTGATTACAGTAATATAGTAACCATGCTGTAACCATGCTGTTACTGGATCATGTTCTCATCAACAGACTGCAGCATGTGAAACCCTCAGATGGAATCTGTTATCACCCGCTATCATCAAAACCCATTCATGTTTATCTTCTCAATTTATAACAATACTTCAGGGATTAATTGTAGGGATACTGTAGCATAAAGGTACAGTTGAAGTCGGAAGTTTACATACACTTAGGTTGTAGTCATTAAAACTCGTTTTTCAACCACTCCACAAATTTCTTGTTAACAAACTATAGTTTTGGGAAGTCGGTTAGGACATCTACTATGTGCATGACACAAGTAATTGTTTCAACAATTGTTCACAGGCAGATTATTTCACCTTTAATTCATTGTATCACAATTCCAGTGGGTCAGAAGTTTACATGCACTAAGTTGACTGTGCCTTTAAACAGCTTGGAAAATTCGAGAAAATGACGTCATGGCTTTAGAAGCTTCTGATAGGCTAATTGACATAATTTGAGTCAATTGGAGGAGTACCTGTGGATGTATTTCAATGCCTACCTTAAAACTCAGTGCCTCTTTGCTTGACATCATAGGAAAATCAAAAGATATCAGCCAATACCTTAGAAAAACAATTGTAGACCTGATTCATCCTTGGGAGCAATTTCCAAAAGCCTGAAGGTACCACGCTCATCTGTGCAAACAATAGTATGCAAGTATAAACACCATGGGACCACGCAGCGGTCATACCGCTCAGGAAGGAGACGCGTTCTGTCTTCTAGAGATGAACGTACTTTTGTGTGAAAAGTGCAAATCAATCCCAGAACAACAGCAAAGGACCTTGTGAAGATGCTGTGTGGAAACAAGTATAAAAGTATCTATATCCACAGTAAAACAAGTCCTATATCAACATAACCTGAAAGGCTTCTCAGCAAGGAAGAAGCCACTGCTCCAAAACTGACATAGAAAATCCAGACTACAGTTTGCAACTGCACATGGGGATAAAGATCGTACTTTTTGGAGAAATGTCCTCTGGTCTGATGAAACAAAAATAGAATTGTTTGGCCGTAATGACCGTTGTTATGTTTGGAGGAAAAAGGGGGAGGCTTGCAAGCCAATGAACACCATACCAACCGTAAAGCACGGGGGTGGCAGAATTATGTTGTGGGGGTGCTTTGATACAGGAGGGAGTGGTGCACTTCACAAAATAGATGGCATCATGAGGTAGGGAAATTATGTAGATATATTGAAGCAACATCTCAAGACATCAGTCAGGAAGTTAAACCTTTGTCTCAAATGGGTCTTCCAAATGGACAATGACCCCAAGCATACTTCCAAAGTTGTGGCAAAATGGCTTAAGGACAACAAAATCAAGGTATTGGAGTGGCCATCACAAAGCCCTGACCTCAATCCTATAGAAAATGTGTGGGCAGAACTGAAAAAGCTTGTGCGAGCTAGGATGCCTACAAACCTGACTCAGTTACAACAGCTCTGTCAGGAGGAATGGGCCAAAATTCGCCCAACTTATTGTGGGAAGCTTGCGGAAGGCTACCTGAAACGTTTGACCCAAGTTAAACAATTTGGGGCCTCTCGGGTGGCGCAGTGGTTAAGGGCGCTGTACTGCAGCGCCAGCTGTGCCATCAGCGACTCTGGTTTCGCGCCCAGGCTCTGTCGTAACTGGCCGCGACCGGGAGGTCCGTGGGGCGATGCACAATTGGCCTAGCGTCGTCCGGGTTAGGGAGGGCTTGGCCGGTAGGGATGTCCTTGTCTCATCGCGCACCAGCGACTCCTGTGGTGGGCCGGGAGCAGTGCGTGCTAACCAAGGTTGCCTCCGACACATTGGTGCGGCTGGCTTCCGGGTTGGATGCGCGCTGTGTTAAGAAGCAGTGCGGCTTGGTTGGGTTGTGCATCGGAGGACGCATGACTTTTAACTTTCGTCTCTCCCGAGCCCGTACGTGAGTTGTAGCGATGAGACAAGATAGTAGCTACTAAAAACAATTGGATACCACGAAATTGGGGAGAAAAAGGGGTAAAACAACAACAACAAAAAATAAAAAATAAAGTTAAACAATTTGAAGGCAATGCTACCAAATACTAATTGAGTGTATGTAAACTTCTGACCCATTGGGAATGTGATGGAAGAAATAAAAGCTGAAATAAATCCTTCTCTCTACTATTATTCTGACATTTCACATTCTTAAAATAAAGTGGTGATCTTAACTGGCCTAAGACAGGGATTTAAAAAAAATTGTATTATTTTTTTATTTTATTTTTGCCCCGTTTTCGTGGTATCCAATTGTTGTAGTAGCTACTATCTTGTCTCATTGCTACAACTCCCGTACGGGTTCGGGAGAGACAAAGGCTGAATGTCATGCGTCCTCCGATACACAACCCAACCAGCCGTACTGCTTCTTAACACAGTGCGCATCCAACCCGGAAGCCAGCCGCACCAATGTGTCGGAGGCTACACCGTGCACCTGGCAACCTTGGCTAGCGCGCACTGCGCCCGTCCCGCCACAGGAGCCGCTGGTGCGCGATGAGACAAGGAGATCCCTACCGACCAATCCCTCCATAACCCGGACGACGCTAGGCCAGTTGTGCGTCACCCCACTGACCTCCCGGTCGCGGCCGGTTACGACAGAGCCTGGGAGCGAACCCAGGGACTCTGATGGCACAGCTGGCGCTGCAGTACAGCGCCCTTAACCACTGCGCCATCCGGGAGGCCAAGACAGGGAATTTTTACTAGGATTCAAGGCGGCACTCCACTCCACTACTAATTTCTACTAGGATTAAATGTCAGGAATTGTGAAAAACTGAGTTGAAATGTATTTGTCTAGGGTGTATGTAAACGTCCGACTTCAACTGTAGATCACGATATAAGTATTCCATAAATACTCATAATAATGAATGCTCAAGAACAATCTCCCTATCCACCTTAGTAATAGGAGTAACCCTACTGAACATTTTACAAAATAAACATGTTCCGTTTACCAGGCTAACGTTTAACACAACAAAATGCAGCAGCATCGCTCAAAACTGCTGATTTGAGGAAATCAGTTAGGAAAATCTACAATCTAGAATCAGTTTGGAACATCTACATTACAGAACTGTACACAGAGGCTGTTTGTGGGTGACATTGCTCAGAGAGTAAAGCAGTGAAACAGGAGGTTTCCTAAAGATGTTCTTGGAGGTTTCTTAAGCACGTTTAAGTGTGTTCCCCTGGACCACTGAGTGAGAGCATCAGAGCAGCACCTTCTAACGACATTCCTCAAGTTCAGGAAAACATCTAATCGCCCCGGCAGGAACAGAGCTGAGAGTGAAGTCATCTCTTTCTGGGCCACTGGAGGCCCCTCCACACACACACACACACACACAAACACACTAACCCAGTGTGGTGTGCCCTCTCTCCTACAGAGGAGGGGGATGCTTGCTGTTTTTCCTGGCAGCTATTGAGCAAACACCGGTCCTATGACGTCGCACTGGCCAGAGAGTCAGAACATGACAAATAGTTTTATGTGGTATTATTATTCAAAAGGTTGTGGCAATAGCAGTGCATTCTGAATTGACCTGAGAAGCAGAAGTATTCCATGTACATACAGTGAAAGTGTAAATCTTGTTATAGAATAAGTGTCTTGTGACCGCGAAGCAAACAGTCGGCACTCCACTCCACTACAGCAGACTAGCCTCTCCCAGTCATTCTGGTGGGTTTAGCCTGAAACAAAAACAAATCTCCACTTGTCCACTAAAAATGTATACATCACCAGAGTATGTAAGCATGTTAATATAATATTTTTACTAGTATAATTGCAATGTTTCTACACGGGTATAAGTGGAATTCATTTTGAGTAAGTGTAACCAACATATTATTGTTGATATTAAAAGCTTTTCATATTAATTACGACAGTTTCTTAGGAATTGACACAGCTGTGTTGATTCATTGGGAGTATGGAGATTCAAAATGTCCCCTCCTTTCTTTGCGGTAGCAAGCTGAGGCTGGGGGCAGTGTCTGTCTCAGTTCTGTAGACACACAGGGGCTGCTGATGCTCATTCAGCAAGCTTACGACATAAGTAACTCTGGAGCAGGCAGTGTGTGTGTGTGTGTGTGTGTGTGTGTGTGTGTGTGTGTGTGTGTGTGTGTGTGTGTGTGTGTGTGTGTGTGTATGAGAATGTGTGAATGTGAATGTATGTGTCAACTATAATGAGGAGAGGGGGGAGGAGAAGGAGGAGAGGAGACCCATGGACATCAAAGGGACCCTGGTCATGTATACCTGGGAATCATCCACCTGGATATCTGCCATCAACATAATGATCTGCCCATGGGGTTGATTGAGTGCTGAAGTCCATTGTGAAACATTAGTGCTTTCTAAAAGTGGATATTTTGTCTGGTTGATGAGTCATCAGTCAGGCCTATTGATTGAGGGGAGCGTGCTCTGCCCTGTTTGCCTGTTTAAAATGTTCACATTCATAGACTGTAGGCTACCCAGAGCGAGAGTGTACCAGGCCTTCCTCACCTCATAATGTGTTATATGACCCCGTGTGACCTTCAGTTCGACGAGCCAGTCTCTACACAACTAGCCTGGTTTCCTGAATGTTTCTGCTTAAACCAACAATGACTAAAGCCAACACGTGGATAAAGAAGTGGCATCCAGGCTACTAACTACACAGCATAGACCACACAGGAGATTTAGGTACGTAGCCTCAGGCCTCTGCTCCCAGGGTCCGACCTTTATTTAACTAGGCACGTCAGTTAAGAACAAATTCTTATTTACAAACACAAGTCAACCTCGTTATCAGGAACCATGGTTTAACTCAACCGTGATATGAACTCATTATTGACCCTTAATTTAATCCCTGTTATGGTTACGAATCGCTGTCATTTGGGAAGGCAAAAAAATTCACCAGCTATGTTTGGAAAAATATGGGATGTTTTTAGTAGCTTTTTGCTGCATGGATGAAGGAACCTGTATCCCCTCCAAATGCTACATTGTTCCCAGAAATGGGATGTTTGATTTGTTGATCCAGTTGGGCTGGTCGGAGAGGAGTTTGAACTTTGAGCTCTGGCTGATTAGTAGGGGATAATTAGGTTCAAAAATGGGCTACTATGTGTATCATAACACACGGCTCATACGGTTTATTAGTAGAGTTGTGCAGTCCCTCCTCTCCTCTCTTGTCCTCTCCTCTAATCTATCCTCCCCTGGCTTTTCCTTTTCGTTGCTCTCCTCCACTCTCCTAATTTCTTCTTCTCTTCTCCTTTCTTTTCTCTTTTTCTCTTCCTCTCTGACCGTCTCCTCTCTCCACTCCTTTGTTTTCCTGACACAGCTCCATCAATGCCTCCTCCACCCTCCTTTCCTCTCCCAGTAGTCTTCAGGGTGAGCCAGCTCCTCAGATTCCTTGATTCCCATTTGACCACATGAGTGTGTCTAGAGAGGACAACATGAAGGACCGGGACTGAAGGTTAAGGATTGTTTATTATCCCAGCCTGTCCCCTGCCAAGACAGGATTCATGTCAGCACCACTGATGTACCAGCAGTCAGAATTTAACCCGGTCCCAGGTTGGATTCTCCCTGTGCTCAGCCGCCCACCTGTAATGGGTTTCAGAGTCACGGATTTGGCTCTGGGATACAGTCACAGAAAGGGCAGGATTATTTTTCAAAGCCCCAGTGCATAGCAGGGCATTGGCGGGAGTATCTTGTCTGAATGTTAAACACTCTGTCGCTGTATCTAGGCTTCTTACAGAGCAACAGGAGAAAGGTATTATTATATATACAGTACCAGTCAAAAGTTTGGACACTCCTACTCATTAAAGGGTTTTTCTTTATTTTTACTATTTTCTACATTGCAGAATAATAGTGAAGACATCAAAACAATGAAATAACACATATGAAATCATATAGTAACCAAAAAAGGGTTAAACAAATCAAAATATATTTTATAGTTGAGATTCTTCAAAGTAGCCACCCTTTACCTTGATGACAGCTTTGCACACTCGTAACAGTCTTGTCCCATCGCTGCAACTCCCGTACGGACTCGGGAGAGGCGAAGGTTCGAGACACGACCTCCGAGACACGACCCCACCAAGCCACACTGCTTCTTGACACACTGCTCGCTTAACTCGGAAGCCAGCCGCACCAATGTGTTGGAGGAAACACTGTACAGCCGGCGACCGAAGTCAGCGTGCATGCTCCAGTAATTCCACAAGGAGTCACTAGAGCCCGATGGGACAAGGACATCCCAGGACGACACAGGACCAATTGTGTGCCGCCTCATGGGTCTCCCGGTTGCGGCCGGCTGCGATACAGCCCGGGATCAATCCCGGATCTGTAGTGGCGCCTCTAGCACTGCGATGCAGTTTCTTAGAGTGCTGTGCCACTCTGGAGGCCCAGGAGAAAGGTTACATGGTCCAGCAGAGACAGACAGGGCCGTCCTGCCAAGGTTACAGAGACTGGTCCTACTTTGCAATACATTGACCTTGTATAGTAATAACATTGTAATAATGTTATTCTGTATTACCATCTAGGCAACTCTTTTGGTTGGTTTGAAATGGATTTGTCCTACTGTGAAATGGAATTGGTCCTAATTGTGTTGAATGCTAGCTATTGTGTCTCATTAACAGCAATGCTGCACCCTTTAAAAAGGGGTCTGCCCTCAGCACCATTGAGCAAAGCATGGCTAGACAGAGAGGAGAGGTGCTGCACTCCAACCAGCCATCTTTACAATAACATTGTAACACCTATTAACGTACAGTGTATTTACTGTGTAGGTATGCATAACAAGACTGTCTATGAACCATAAACAGATGATTTCAGCCTTCGTGGTAGGGCTCCGATGTAACACTCATAAAACTAGGCGACCAAAAAACACTCAGGGTAATCACAACATGCCTGTGTGTGCACACCTCCTTGTATGTTCTGATCTGGAGTCAGTCACGTGTTTATTTTAGCTTGGGTACATTAGCGGTGGTCTCTGTTTGACACATCACACTCTCTTCATCTTGGACTGCTCGGAGCTGTTTGCTTTAAGAAAGGGTCCTTGCCATGTGAGATCCATCAGCTTAGGCCTATTCCGTTCTTTTGTCCAATAAACATGTTAAGGTTAAGTTGGAGAGCAGGGATTTTCCGTTCATTTTTAAACGTCTTTTAGTGTTTTTGTATAACACCTGAGTGCCAATGTACAATGTTGCTTTTAAAAATAAGCAGGGCTGGTCCTGGTCGGTCCCTGGATGGGAGACCAGATGCTGCTGGAAGTGGTGTTGGAGGACCAGTAGGAGGCACTCTTTCCTCTGGTCTAGAAAAATATCCCAATGCCCCAGGGCAGGGATTGGGGACATTGCCCTGCGTAGGGTGCCGTCCTTTGGATGGGACGTTAAACTGGTGACCCGACTCTCGGTGGTCACTAAAGATTCCATGGCACCTATCATTAGAGTAGGGGTGTTAACCCTGGTGCCCTGGTTAAATTCCCATTCTGGCCCTCATACTGTATCATCATAGCCACTTAATCATCATCATAGCCACTTAATCATCCCCAGCTCCCAATTGGTTCATTCATCTCCCTTCCTCTCCCCTGTAACTATTCCCCAGGTTGTTGCTGTAAATGAGAATGTTTTCTTAGTCAAATTACCTGTTAAAATAAGGGTTCAATCAATAAATAAAAAGTGCATGCATTGACAAGGTACAATGTGACAACACAGAGCTGGTAGGGAGGGAGATTGGATGTGTGACCTCTACCTGTGGCTCACTGTAAACACAATCTCAAACACCTTTCCTCTCTGAATACACTGCTCTCAAAAGTTGTTCTATTCTACCAAAATATGTGAGGAGTTTATATTCCAAATCCAACTTGGGTCCCAAATTGCACTCATTCCCTATATAAAAGCACTATTTTTTACTATATAGGGAATAGGGTGCCATTTATGCCACTTCACAAACCTCAGATCCAGTCTTACATCAATCAAATTTATTTATAAAGCCCTTTTTACATCAGCCGATGTCACAAAGTGCTGTACAGAGACCCAGCCTAAAACCCCCAAACAGCAAGCAATGCAGATGTAGAAGCATCATGTGAATTGCCCTTCAGTTGCACCTGCCTGGTCTTCTCTTTCATGACAATAGATTTGGCTTACCCTAAAATAATTAACGCTGATAAGATCATAACAGGTGAAAGATAGCCTAATGGTTACCTTTTGAAGTTAATTCCTTTCATGAAATACGCTATGAGAGAAGAGGTGTACGTTGAGCTCATCTTTTTAGGATATGGATTGGATGACGTAGCCCATGATGCAAGTGAGTTTAATATGCATTATTCAAGGTACACCTTCCATAGAAAAAAACGTGGGATCTTCTGCCAGCGGTTTCCAACTGCACTGGGAATCTCACGAGCCATTTTCTACTACCATGACATGGTATTTATTTCCAGCAGAGCATACAGAAAATGTTATAATTGAATTGATGTTCGTGGAAATAGGCCTAATTATTGCAATCATTACCATAATTATAATCAATACCATCACGATCATTATTGCTTTGTTTTGTGACGCCTTTCCAGCCACCGGACCAAGCCGGGGATCTATTTCATCTCCGTAAAAAAAATATAAAAAAAACCTCAGGAAATCTCTGTGTAAACATGGTTTACGTCCGCGCAGCAGTATGCCACGCTTCGGCAAACTCCACTGCTGTTCCTTCAATAGGAGAGTAGTAGCCTAGCCTATGAAGAGCAGAAGAAACGTGAGGGAGAAATAACACCGAGAGAGAAACAGACGGAGCGGCACAAAGGAGAGAGGAGAGTGTTGTGCGAGAGGGCGATATAGAGGGAGATGAGAGGAGATGCAGGCAGTGGCCTAGATGTGCGAATAGCCAAGAGTTGCTCTTTCTGGTTCACTGGATGGAGGCTGCTCCCGCGCAGGGAGCACTATAGAAAATATGGGGATGTTTTACGCGGTTTGTTGAAGTCTACACAGTGAACCGTTACTTTTTTTTCAGTACGTTTGTTCGTTCATTCGTGTTCTGTATTTTTATGTAGCCTACATTGTGTGTTTTGGGGAGAAATGGGTCAATAATTTGGAAGCGCCCATGCAGTAGCGCACAGTCCCACACACTGCCGCGCGTTATGGCTCTCTCTGTCAAACATGGTATGAAAATGCACTGAGCCTTTTACATTTACACACGGCAAATATATAGTTGACGCCGCTTCCTTCGCTCCCCCTATGTGATGGCGATGGAAGTGGAAGCTGACAGCGGCAGAGGTATATCAAGGAGCGCTTATGAGAAATGCCCGCGGGCTGTGGAGCGCAACGGCTATGTGAAAACATGTGTCACCCCTCTGTATCAGGACGCAGGCTGCCAGTCTTGGCTGAGACTCGCAGAAATATGGAGTTCCCGGAGACTGTCGTCCGCAGTGTGTGTGGGCTCTGTATCGGTTATTCTCGCTTTGCTGGTCAGATTGGTTGACTGGGACGTGGAGCAGCAGAGTTGCGGCAGTAACAGCGAGAATAACGGCGAGTCTGGATCTCTAGTTCATTTCGTGGCGAGCTGTGTGGTGGAACTGTTGTTGAACATATGGTACCTGGTGTCCCCTGTCTTCACTCTCGTATGTGCCTTCTTTTGGGTTGGCTTGTACCTGATCCGTTGCGGGGTGCTGATCCGGACCGCCGTGTTTCTGTTGGCAGTGTGTCACTTGGGAGAAGCCGCGGCGCAGTCTCTCCTGCACGGTGCGGAGGACCAGTTGCTCTCGTTTACCGCCACCGTGGTGGTTCTGTCCTGTCTAGCCAGCGGGGCGCTGATGGTGGTCAGGCTCGGACAGGGGGTTTCCGTCATCGTCTTCATCAGCATCATCAGGACTGTGTCTCTCATCTCCCTCAACAAGGTCCGGGCCAGCTGGAGACCCTACCTGGCGTACCTGGTAGGAGTGCTGGGGGTCCTGCTAGCGAGGTATGCTGACCGGCTCCTGACAGGCTCAGGGCCACTCGGGGCGGGTTGTTGCTACGTGACAGCGGGGAAGGAAGATAATATCATTCCCGTGTTTAAAAGGCGACGGAGGTCCAGTTCGGTGGTCTCTTCAGAGATGGCGCACAGTCACAGCAACAGCAAGTCCCACCGAAGGACCTCGCTCCCATGCATTCCACGGGAACAGGTAAAAGAGTAGCTATAATTTGAATGTTTGGCTTTTTTTTTTTAGGGCAAGGGAATGGCACAAAAATATGCCCACAATTAACGCATTGTGCCAGAATGTATTATTATTATTATGATTATGATTATTGTTATTATTATAAGGCCTATTATTATTACATTAGACGGGTCATTCGAGTTACTTTGCGGGATGCCTCAAAGCTCAGCTTCTTCTCCAATGCATATTCCTATAGGCTACTCTGAATATCGAACACGTGTGTTAACTTGTGCTGATTCTATCCTGAGCACTTTATCTAAGCTATTAAAGGGAAATACTCTCAGCATGCACGTTCCAACCCCTTTTCCCTTTCCCGTTCTATTTTAAAGTTGGCCACTGTTCAAATGGCAAGTATGTGTTTGTGCTTTTGATAAACAACTGTATGCCACTGTCCAGTGGTCAGTATAATGTATATACTGTCCTACCAGGGTGGGGAACCCGAGACAGAGTCAGGGCTGATAACCAGCCCTCAACCAGATAACCAGCCCTCAAACCCAGCCTTTTGTTTGACCTGGCTAGGTGGCTGTGGGTCGGAGGAAAGGCTTTTCCACGTCAGCTCACACCAATTCTAAAAGGTTATCAGTAGTTAGAGACTGATATCAAACACATTTCCGCATGGTTTACTGTAATTGGTGTGCTTTTATACAGTAGTTACCGGGATTTGCATTCTCCAGACCGGCTTAAATGGATAAGGAATGAATCTTAAATGTGAAGGTACACATTCTAGAGTAGCTTTTTATTGTATTCAAGTGCATTTACTGACCTCGCCTATTGTTTTATTCAGCCTCGTGCTTTGTTTATTTTATGTCTAAGGACACTGTGTATCCTGAGAAGGGTTTCCTGTCTTTCAGGACAGATTTTGTTGGACTTTTAAAAATATCTCCCGATGTCTTTTCTCATCATTGAATTGCAATCCAGAGTTAGTACAGCTGCTACGTTTTAAATGCAGATGTACAAGTTGTGTATCCTCCTCAGCGTGAAGGATGTGAATGAACACATCCATATGAAGCTGTGGTACTCTAGTATGTCAACCAGACCTGTGGGTAGTGTTCATTAATGCATCATCTCCACTGTGATTTCTTCAACAAAGTGAATCAACAACGACTGATCTCTGTCATACAACACCCATCGCTCATAAATGTTGGATTTGTTGTCCCTGATCTTCAAGGGTAAACAACAGCTCTACCTCCTCCATAGCCTTCTCAGCAGTCACTACTGTGTTGCCTCCCAGGGAAGTTACGCCCTCTAGTGATAGATTAGAATAAAACAAAAAATAAAAAGGTGTCCAAGTTGAGATAATATCCAAGCAGACGTTTTTGTGTTGGCAGAAGGCACGTCACACTATTAAAGATGGGATACGGGCCACTCCAAAGGGTTTCAACTTTATTTGTCCCAGAGGACAATTGGTTTGGCAGCAAATGAGCATAAAAAAACAACATTGAACATATAAAATCCTCATGGATATCCACCAGGATTGTACTCTGGACTAGCACACTGTCTAAAGTCTCGACTATAATGACTTCTTTTTAAGTAAGAGGCCCCAGCTGGCCCATAGCTTCATACGGGTGTTTATTACAACGTGTTTAGGCCATGTGTTTTAGTGTTGACTGTTGAGTGACTTTGGGCACATCCCTTTTGAACTGTACATGGTGTTAGTGATGGGGTCGTCTGATCAAATCGTGTTCAAAGATGCTGACCAACCTCACTAACAACACACGACGACACGAGGTCTGACAAATTGTCCCCCTTCTCTCAGAGCACTTGGTTACAGGGGCTTTGATTCTCAAGAGGCCTTGCGATTGGTCAGGGTGAGTGCTGTGCGGAGCGGCAGGCCAGGCAGCATGTCCTGTCCTCCACAGGCGTTTCCTTGACGTGAGTTGCGTGAGCCTCTTGAGAGAGAAGGCTAGCTACACCAGGAGAGGCTTGCTGGCTGGGTCAGAACAGGTCTGTCTGTTAAACAGGGCCTGGTCGCCGGTCAGCAGAGTATGTGCTGTACAGTATGGGAA
The DNA here is from genome assembly GCF_045791955.1 of Oncorhynchus clarkii lewisi. NCBI lineage: Eukaryota > Metazoa > Chordata > Actinopteri > Salmoniformes > Salmonidae > Oncorhynchus > Oncorhynchus clarkii. Next base: position 12,547,170 of record NC_092179.1, on the reverse strand, counting down.
ATGATCAAATGTCACTTATGATGGTAGGACATTATTCTGTATTCTCCATAGTGAACGGCTTTTTAGTGCAATACAAATGGAAGAGGGTATCATTTTTGAAGCAGCCTTTCGTTTTTCCTAAGGATTAAAAAAGAAAAAAATCTCGTTTTGTGTGTGCGTGCGTGCTTGTGTGTGTGTGTGTGCGTGTGTGCTTGCGTGTGTGTGTGTGTGTGTGTTTGTGTCTAGCTCTCCTCTGGGTGCAGGTCTCGCCCAACTCAGAGAAGCATAGATTTTCATAAACCTGCCCTCCTGCAGTATTTATGAGCCAGCCTCTGCTGACTGCCTGCCAGAATGTGTTCTTGCTTTACATTGCAGCATCCAGCAGCCCCAAGAATTCCTCCACTGCTACTTCAAACTTTCCTGTCACCATTGTTTTGCTCTCTATAGCCATAATGTCAAGTTTACAATGCGTTTATAGATGTGTAAGATAGGCTTTATGAACAGTCAGTTCTTAGTAAATCATTACCATCTGTATAATATAGCATGTATAGTTTGAGGAAAACACTGTAATGTCAGATGAAACCGTTTCAGATAGATTACTGCTTCATAAATAGCTTTTTAATGAATTTCTGGGGGTTTAATGATTTCTTAGAACGTTAGAGCACTTCTAACAACATATCATGATATAAATCTCTTTTTAGACAGTGTGAGTAGCTCTGCGGTAGCGCTGCAGTGAACTAGCAAGCTGCAAAAATGGTTTGTATTTCAGCAGAGGCTTCTAGAGGGATATGATTTGAGGAAATAGCCTTTTCTAGTGAGTTTGGGGCTGATTCAATCCAAACTTTGGCTCAGTAATAGAGAAGTTGTAAATTGGACATTTAAAAAAGGCATTTTATATGAGATTAGTTTATGCCTTGGTTCTCCTTCTCATTTTCCCTATCCACACACATAAGAGGACTGTATATTCTACAATGCCATACATTATAACAATGCTTCTGCTAAAATAGTTGAATGCTTGAAAAAGAGTTGGGGATCCAACAGTCCAAACAGTTCTGGATTTTGTTCAATTTTCGAACTGTATATTACCTAATTATCAAACGTCTAAATATTTCTATGCCACAGCGAGAGAGAGAGGGAATGACAGAGAGAGGAAGAGAAAGAGAGAGAAGGAGGGTGTGATTCAGTTAAATTTGAAGGAGAAAAGGGTGCAGCAAGAATCTATTTGAGGGAAACCCTATTCTCTCAATGACGCACATTCATTCCCACAGAGACCTGCCACATTACGCTCTGTGCCATAGATTCCTGAATTTCTGTGCCACTGATACAAGGTTAGTAGGCTGAACTATTCTATCTGCCCTCATAGGTTTAGACTATAGTCCCCAAAAGAGCCTAGATCATGTACAGATGTAGGATCTTAATTTGATCACCCTGTTGCAGGAGAACTGCAATGTAAAGCTTATAGTGTATTTGAGGTTTAAAAAGGCTTCTGAAGTTTGTAATTCCCACTTTGAAATTTCAGACTTGATTTTCCCTTAAGAAAAATGTATCAACCCCTACAAAAATGTAGATGAATTATAATCCACATAATAATTCACCTTTCCTGCTGCTGCAGGATTATTTTCATGCTGTAGCAAGATGGGTCAAATTAAGATCCTACATCTATACAAAAACAGATTAATTTGGAACCGGTTTGTACTTAACATGGTGGCTTGTTGTGTGTGTGTCGCAGCTAGGCCCCTAAACTCACAACCAAAACTCACAACCAAAATGAGGTTGGCCGAGCTTGTGTGTGTGCTGAGCATATTCCTCTACATGTTGTCATAGTGTACATTCACCTGTTTTCATCTTGTCGGAAGCAGAGAGGGTGTCATTTCCACCTGACGACGAGACATGCGGCATGTTGACTTTATTAGTCTGCATAGCCCTCTCTGTTCAATTGAGCTTGTCTGTGTGTGAATGGACAGAGGGATCTTTTACGCACACTCACTCACACACACACACACACACACACACACACACACACACACACACACACACACACACACACACACACACACACACACACACACACAAACAAACACACACACACACACGCGCACGCGCGCGCGCACACACAAGCTCAGCATGGCCAACCTTGTTTTGGTTGTGAGTGAGAGGGGCCTAGCTGCGACTGTGAGAGAGCGTCCGAGGAATGTGTAGCTTCAGCTGGATGATGAGGGTCCGCCGGCTGCCAAACCTCATTCATTTAATAAACCCAGCGCTGCACAGCGACCCGAGTCTCAGAGAACAGCACCACTAGAACACGGTCCTGAAGAAGAAGAGAGACAGAGAGGTAGGGAGGTAGGGAGGTACAGAGAGATGCAGGGGAAGAAGAGAGTGGGAGGGAGAAGCAACGAGAGAGAGGGGGAGATGCAGAGGCAGAAGAGAGGGAGCGACAAAGGAAGATGTAGATTGATAGACAGAGGCAGGGGTAAAGGGTAGGGGAGGTAGATAGAGAAAGAGAGACGGAGAGCAAGCGAAGAGAGCCGTGCCCTCATGTCACCAGGTGTGCAGCACTTATGAAGAGAACAAAAAACGAATGGACTGCCTCATTCAGACCAGAGGTAGGTGGAGAAGGAGGGAGGGAGGAATGGAGGGCAGAGAGCAAGTGAGGAAGAGAAGGATGGGGATGGAGAGTGGTGAAAGACGTAAGAGAGATGGAGAGAAATGAAGGAGGGAGAACAGTTTCCTGCCAAGTCTACCAAATATGTCAGTCGGAACAGGACAACAGCCTAGCTGGCCTGTGAAACCTCACCACTGTTATTATAAACACACCACAGCACCGCTCTGCTCACTAAAACACTAACAGACACCACGTTCAAATACTAACACACACTCAACTCCAAACACTAAAACATTTCTACAGTTTCTGCCGTGGCTGCCAAGACAGTGTCTCCTATATAGACAATGGTTCTTTTCCATGTACTTGTTTTTTTCTATCCAGTACCTGAAGGTACATTAGGATTTGAGTTGCTTTCTCTTTCCATTCACTAGTGAAACATAGCAGATGCCTGTATAGTCTCACAGTAGCCTATGAAAAGCCAGTTTTGTGTCTGGAGTTAGAGACCAGAGTAATCCCAAAGAGAAATTCTGCCTCCGGTTGTCACCGTCTGACTTATCCTCCTCATTAGGAGTTCATTATCAGCCTCACGTCAACATCACTCACATGTGAAACAGGAGAGATGGGATGTGTCTGTATGCTTGCCTGGGCAGCCAAGCATATGCTCTATGTATGTTTTCATGCATGATTGTGAAGGCACGTTTATGTGTGTGTCCACTGGTTTGTCCACATACCGGTATGTGTGTGCCTATGCAAGGTGTGCCCGCATGTGGATGTGTTTGTGTGTGTGTTTGTGCATCTGTGTGCGTTTCTGAGAATTTGCGTGTGTACGTGTGTACCAGCGAGAGAGAGAGAGAGAAAGCTTGAGCCCCAACTCTAGCTGACTAGCTGTAGCTGTAGGGCTGCTAAGCCCACTGCTGAGAGGCAGCTTGTTATTTTAACCTGGACTGGCCCCTGCCCAGCTCCCTTCTCCCCCGCTCCCTGCTCCCTGCCCTCCCCCTCTCTCCCCTGCAACTCACTCCCTGCTCCCAACTTCCTACTCCCCTGACCCTGCTCCCGGCTAGCCTCTCCTCTCTCCCCTCAACGCGCTCTCCTCTCCCCTCTCCCCATATACAGAGTGGCTACCCTGCTGGCCAGCCATGTGAGCCCCTGGCCCCAGACAAGGAGCGTACTGTTACCCACTCAATGGTGTGTTTTAGTTTGAAAATATGCCCAGGCAGATGGGGAGGGGGGGGGGGAAGAAAGCCAGCCTTTAACAGAAACCAGGTCTGTACATCTGTCTGTTTGTCCGTCTGAAAACGAGTGAGAGCCAGGGGGAGCGAGGGAGAGGCTAGAGAAAAAAAGGTTGAAGGATTTTGGTGCAGGGTTTGTTTTCTCTGAGTCTATTTTAATTAGAGAGAGAAGTGGGCTAAATGCTGCCGTGCTACACAGCACAGTACAATGCCATGTTCAGGAGGAGAGGCGTGGAGGAGTCTCAGTCAGCATACGAGGAGGTGTACTGCTGCATGGTCAGATATTTTTGTTGAAAGAAGAGAAGTTTATTAAAATAATTATGTAAAGGGCGTTTCTATCAGTTCATTGGAGAGAACAGACAGCCAATGTGATCAATTGTGTGAATTCGATTAATCAAGTGTAATGAGAAAATATGCTACATTTCTCGAAATGTCTACAATAGCGTCCTGTTGTAAGAAATGGATGGCTCAAGCCCCTGTAGCAGCAGCATCGGAGAACTGTCCTTGAGGAGCCTCCCAGATGACCACAGTCCTCATAAATCATGTATGAGTCCTCACAAACCATGGAGGAGCCCTCATAAACCATAGCTCCTGTCCACAGGTCATGTCACTGTGGTTGATTACCATGGCCTAGTTGAGCATGCAGCGTTACTGTGTTCGGTGTGTGTGTGTGGGTGTGTTTGAGAGATGAGTGTTTCTAAAATGTTCATACTGTTTAACCAGGTCCTTGTTGTAAAATATAATTATTTCTCATTATTTCGCAATGGCTTACCTGTCCATATAAAGATTTGAAAAATGAACATTACAGATTGTTGTTGCACCAAGAGGGTTCCAGGCTAGCCCAATGCTTCTGTGCTGTCATCAGTCTGCTGGGCTACAGTGATTGCCCTTCCTGCCCCCTGCCTCCCTCCCTGCCTTCTCCAAGGCTCCACAGTGCCTGGTGCTGTGGTTGTCTATCAGATAATTGCCAGCATAATTGCATCACATGCAGCTGGTAGTGTTTTTCACTTCTATTACTCTCCTTGCTTGTGTAATGCTGCTTTTACGCACAACACAATGGAGACGTGCGCAATGCAGTGAATTGCACAAAGCCGTCTGTTTCTGGAGCCAAAGAGAGCCTGCTTCTGGGTTACACTAGGTAGGACCAGATCTTTATCCTGAGAAATGGGTCTGGGATTAGATAGGGACAGTAGGCTGCTTGCCTGTTTCTGTTTTAGCCAAGAAGTTGTTGTCTTGTTTTGGCAAGGCAACAATGTACTAGTGTTGGATGCAGATGTCTTGGAACTATTAATGAGTCATAAGTTAGCTCAGCTTAGTATATGGATGAAGGGATATTGCACAGATGCATCATGTTAAAACATTGAATAGTATATAGGTCAACTTTGTGATGGAACGGAAGCTGTTTTGGACCTGGATATTTTTAAGGTCATGGGTTCTAACTATTTATGTGGAAGCAAAAGGGTATAAAGTGCATTCAAAAACTATTCAGATCCCCTTGACTTATTTTCGCATTTTGCTACATTACAGCCTTATTCTAAAATGATTAGTTCCTTTCCCTCATCAGTCTATACACAATACCCCATAATGACAAAGCAAAAACAGGTTTGAAGAAATTTCTGCTAATATATAAAAAAACAAGAAGCTGAAATATCACATTTACATTCATTTGCGTTCAGACCCTTTACTCAGTACTTTGTTGAAGCACCGTTGGCAGCGATTACAGCCTTGAGTCTTCTTGGGTATGACACTACAAGCTTGATACACCTTTTTTGGGGGGGGAGTTTGTCCCATTCTTCTATGCAGATCCTCTCAAGCTTTATAAGGTGGGATGGGGAGTGTCAAAGGTATATGAAATACAAATGGTGTAGAGAGAAATAGTCCTATAATAACTACAACCTAAAACTTCTTACCTGGGAATATTGAAGACTCATGTTAATAGGAACCACCAGCTTTCATATGTTCTCATGTTCTGAGCAAGGAACTGAAACGTTAGCTTTTTTACATGGCACATATTGCACTTTTAATTTCTTCTCCAACACTTTGTTTCTGCATTATTTAAACCAAATTGAACATGTTTCATGATTTATTTGAGACTAAATTGATTCAGTATTGCTGTAATTGTCATTATTACAAATATATAAATAAAAATCGGACGATTAATTGGTATCGGCTTTTGTTGGTCCTCCAATAATCGGTATCTGGATCGGCGTTGAAAAATCACAAGAGGTCGACCCCTACTTCAGAAAATATTCATACCCCTTGACTTATTCTTGTATTGAAATATTTAATTTGATCACTTTTAGCAGTGATTACAGCTGTGAGTCTTTCTGGGTATGTCTCTAAGAGCTTTGCACACCTGGATTGTACAACATTTGCACATTATTCTATTAAAAGCTCTGCCAAGTTGGTTATTGATCATTGCTAGACAGCCATTTTCAAGTCTTGCCATATATTTACAAGCCAATTTAAGTCAAAACTGTAACTAGGCCACTCAGGAACATTCAGTGTCATCTTGGTAAGCGACTCCAGTGTATATTTAGCCTTGTGTTTTAGGTTATTGTCCTGCTGAAAGGGGAATTCATCTCCCAGTGTCTGGTGGAAAGCAGATTGAACCAGGTTTTCCTCTAGGATTTTGCTTCTGCTTAGCTCTATTCTGTTTCTTTTTACCCAAAAAACTCCCTAGTCTTTTCCAATGACAAATATACCCATAACAAGATGCAGCCACCACCATGCTTTGGATTCAGGACATAAAGTTAATTTCTTTGCCACATTCTTTGCAGTTTTACTTTAGTGCCTTATTCCAAACAGGATGCATGTTTTGGAATATTCTGTACAGGCTTCCTTAATTTCAGTCTGTCAATTAGGTTAGTATTGTGGAGTAACTACAATGTTTCTGACCCATTCTCCTATCACAGCCATTCAATTCTGTAACTGTTTTAATGTCACCATTGGCCCCATGGTGAAATCACTTAGCGGATTCCTTCCTCTCCGGCAACTGAGTTAGGAAGGATGCCTGTATTCCTGTAGTGACTGGGTGTATTGATACACCATCCAAAGTGTAATTAATAACTTCACCATGCTCAAAGGGATATTCAATGTCTGCTTTTATTATTTTTACCCATCGACCAATAGGAGGCCTTCTTTGTGAGGCATTGGAAACCCTCCCTGGTCTTTGTGGTTGAATCTGTGTTTTAAATTCACTGCTCGACTGAGGGACCTTACATATAATTGTATGTGTGTGGTACTGTGTGGGGAGATGAGGTAGTCATTGTCATATTATTGCACACAGAGTGAGTCCTTGCGTCTTATTATGTGACTTATTAAGCAGATGTTTATTCCTGAACTTATGTAGGCTTGCCATAACAAATGGGCTGAATACTTATTGACTCAAGACATTTCAGCTTTATATTTTTTTATTCATTCATGAAAATGTCTAAAAGCATACTGTAATTCCTTTTTGACATTTTGGGGTATGCCAGTGACACAAAATCTCAATTTAATGACATTTTAAATGCAGGCTTTTCCACAACAAAATGTGGAATAAGTTAAGGGAATACTTTCTGAGGGCACTATATGTTTTGTATGCAAGTCCTGAAATGCACAGAGTGAAGTAGAGAAAGCACTAAGACAGTGGGTGTTCTCTCTGCCCTATCCCTCAGCCAGCCTGCCAAGCCTGCTCTGTTCTATGTGTTGTTGGAGAAGTAGTTATTCCCTTGTATTTGAGTGGTAATTTTGTGTACACACGGCAAGGCATTCTGAGCACAGACGTATGCAGGGACTGAATATAGTGACTGAAGGCGCTTGAAGATGACATCATTAGGCCTTTTTTATTTGTTTGCTTTTCTTTGCCGACACACTGCATTTTCTCAGATTTTTCATGTGCTGGATACGTTTTATGAGGCCATAGGGATAAACAGGATTTTTTTTTTAAACAAAAAAACATTTCAGGTTCACAACCAGAGTAGTTTTCTTGACGGTTGTTTTGTGGTGGAGGACGGAGGGTGCGTTGTATCCTCAGGTGTGTCCCAGCTGCCACACACACACACACACACACACACACACACACACACACACACACACACACACACACACACACACACACCTCCACCCCCCTTGAATTACTTCCAGAAGTCCTAATGGGTTCCAGAGCAGGGAGAGTCGCTTGAAAACCCAGGCCAGATGAATGCTCTGTAATAACAATTGTGTGTGTGTGTGTGAGAGAGATGGTTGACTGGTGGCTCGTTACCTCACAGCTGCTTGGCTGATGACGCTGTGCAGAATTTGCTTATAAATGCAAAATAACACAACCATGGAACAACACAGCATGTGTATTTGTGTGTATCACAGAAAGCGTGTGTGTGTGTGTGTGTGTAGTTGAACAGTAAACACTTTACAAGTGTGTTACGTGTGACAGAGGGAGCTTGCGAGTATGGCCAGGCGTGTGAAAAAGGAAGTGGGAATGTGACATTTTGTGAAGGGAGGTGTCGCTGTTCCAAGTCCCTGAGCTGGAGAGATCCACAGAACCCCATCCAACTCCTCTTTCTCCTCCTCCTTTCTCTAATGTGCCGATGACACTTCCATGACCCTAAGGTACAGTTCCTGTTGTCTGAGCAGCAAGAGTTCTCTGAAAGTGACGCATTATGACATAGGGTAACGTGTTAACTGTAGTGGCACAGGGAGATGGGGACTGATATGAAATGAAGTGCAAACATCTCTCCCCCTTGCCTTCAACCAGAGTAGGAAAGGCCCTGTACCAACCCACACAAACTGTACTGGTCATTACATAAGACCCAATGTCCACTGTCCTGTCCCTCTACATCTCACTCTGCATGCTTAGATGTAAATGTGTGTGTGTCTCTCTCTCCCTCTCTCTCTCTATCTCTCTCTCTCTCTCTCTCTCTCTCTCTCTCTCTCTCTCTCTCTCTCTCTCTCTCTCTCTCTCTCTCTCTCTCTCTCTCAATTCAAAGGGTTGTTGGGGAAGTAATTATTCCCTGGTATTTGGGTGGTAATCTCTCTCTCTCTAACTCATTCCATCTTAGTCTCCCTCGCCCTCCAGTCTCTTTCCTCTTCTCCCTCTTTCTCTGTCCTTTATCTCTCTCTCGGTCCATCTTTCAGAGGACAGATGCCAGCGGCGGCATGGCGTCCTCAGCTGCCATCACACACTGTTATGTAAGGCAGATCTCTGTGTGTGTGTGTGTGTGTGTGTGTGTGTGTGTGTGTGTGTGTGTGTGTGTGTGTGTGTGTGTGTGTGTGTGTGTGTGTGTGTGTGTGTGTGTGTGTGTGTGTGTGTGTGTGTGTGTGTGCGTGCGTGCGCCCAATGTGTCTGTGATGGAACGGGCCATCATGTGGGGCTGTTGTGGAGGATGGTAACTGAAGGATGGTTGGTTGTGATTACATACACACTATTTATACTCATGCTTCTCCAAGTGCTGAAAGCCCTTGTCCTAGGCCCGTAACTTTGTTCACGGTCCCTTCCTGCCACCCCCACAGGAGACCCACAAAGTCGGCAGTTCCATCCGCCTGACGTGCTTTAGCTACCTTCTTCATCTGTGTTTTAGCATTTATCCATGCTTTATCCATAAATCCTATCTACAAGGTTTATCCTGTAGTCTATTTATTTACCACTACTGCTCTGATCTTATCAGAAAGGATGATCTGATGATGCAAATATATACTGTCAATAAATCTAGTTAGTCAGAACATTGGGCTAATCCAATCAGTCAGTAGGTCCCAGGGCCTGGGAGGGCTCATCGTAGGGCATGTACAGGAGAGTTGGCTTTGACCCCATTGTCCCATCTGCAGGGAGGATGTTCAGTCACAACATTCAATGCCTCTCAAATTGGTTTGGATGAAATCGTTTTCTAAAACTTATTGTGTCTGTTTGATGTAAGCTTTGTCCGTTAGATGAGGAAGTTCACTGGTCTGGTGTGCTGTTAGACCCCATTGCCCAGTAAAAACTGTGTCACCAAACTCTCTAAATAATGAAGGGGCCATAAAGAGCATCGTTCTCTGGAAAACAAAGAGAAAGCTCTTTTCATCCTTTGAACATTTGTGACAAGTAAAAGGGGTGACATTTGCTCTTTGCAGCTGTTGGTTTATGTTTCATGTCCAGCTCCGAGGCAGAACACACACACACACACACACACACACACACACACACACACACACACACACACACACACACACACACACACACACACACACACAGACACACATACACACACACACACACACACACACACACACACACACACACACACACACACACACACACACACAGACACACACACACACACACACACACACACACACATAGACACACACACACACACACACACACACACACACACACACACACACACACACACACACACACACACACACACACACACACACACACACACACACACACACACACACACACACACACACACACACACACACACACACACACACACACACACACATAGACACACATACACACACACACACACACACACACACACACACACATAGACACACATACACACACACACACACACACACACACACACACACACACACACACACACAGACACACACACACACACACACACACACACACACACACACACACACACAGACACACACACACACACACACACACAGACACACACACACACACACACACACACACACACATAGACACACACACACACACACACACACACACACACACACACACACACACACACACACACACACACACACACACACACACACACACACACACACACACACACACACACACACACACACACACACACACACACACACACACACACACACATAGACACACACACACACACACACACACACACACACACACACACACACACATAGACACACATACACACACACACACACACACACACACACACACACACACACACACACACACACACACACACACACACACACACACACACAGACACACACACACACACCCCTCTCGTCCCTCCCTCGTTTTCTGCCCATCTGACATTTCAAACAGACGTGCAGAAGAGCGTACAAGGCAACGGGGGACGGGGCAACGGGAGGCCTGGTCAAATAAACACAGGAGCAGTGACGCTTGTAATCCCTACCAGACCTGCAAAACACACCCTGTGTGTGTGTGTGTGTGTGTGTGTTCTCGTGGCTTAAGTCATGATCGACATGTGCAGCCAAGAGCTGTGTCCTGCCTCCATGGGTTGAACAGTGGTCACAGAGGTTGTGACAGGTTGGATAACCAGCTATAGTTAGCCATGACCTTTAACCCTGTATGTCAAGCATAGTGTGTGCATCACTAAGGGAAGCAAAACAAGGTGGTTCAAAACGCAGCTCTCTGTGGTGGGCTATCATACTGGAGCAAATCCTATCTTGACGTGTGCACAGATGTTTGAGAATATTTAGGTGATCACTTGGGCCCACCGGGTTGGCATTCCACTGTGGTTGACTCGTGGTTGTTATGGTTGTCTGTGTGGTTGGAGTTTACGTTCTGCTCATGTTGAACACTGAACACTGACAAGCGTCAAACCATCACCCAATCCAACAAGCAACACACGTCGCACTTTCACACCCTTAAAAGGAGACATCCTCTTACACGTTCTATGTCCTTAGTTACCTCTCTCTGAACTCCTCTCTCTTCTCTCCATCTCACCATCTCTCCGTCTTTGTCTTCTCGTTTGTCTCTCCATCTCCTCTTCTCTTTTTTTGCGCTGCTGTTTTTTTTGTGGCTGTGGGAAGACATTGTGAGAGGCAAGGAGCGTCATCGTTAGTGCTCATCTGTGGAACAGACCAGGGGACAGACTACGGCTCTGACGTCTGTACGGGCCATTAGGAGGGGAACGCACACAGAACACACACACACACACACACACACACACACACACACACACACACACACACACACACACACACACACACACACACACACACACATAAACACACACACACACACTCGTCAGGATCATGTGGTTAGCTGTGCTGTTTGGCACCGTGGGGCCTGTTCCTGTCTGTGTTTATGTCAGTGTGGTCCTCCAGGCATGATGTCTCTCCCGTCCATTCACCGTCCATTCACTCTTCCCTGCAGCCATCCATTCCCTCCAATTCCTCTCTTTCTCTTCCTCTCTATTTCTCCCATCTCTCTCATTCTCTCTCTCCCTCGATCCCACTCTCTTTGTCTATCCACCCCTCTCACTGCCCCCCCCGCCTCCCTCTCTCCAGTCTCATTCAGGGCAGAAGCCCTTCTTATATTGGATTATGTTGTTGTGGTGTGATGGGTGTTGGGGCGTCTGGTGGTGGTATTACTCGGAAGCAAAGGATTAAGGGAGTTCAGTTTTCTTAGAAAAGCTGTTTTTATCAGGGTTTGGAACCGGTTCAGGGGACAGAACTTAAAACCTGAAAAGAAGGTTGTTTTTCAAGGAACAGAATCAGAGCCAGAAAAGTGATCTACTGTGCATTCGGAAAGATCACTTGACCTTTTCCACATTCTGTTGCGTTACAGCCTTATTCTAAAATGTATGAAATCGTTTTTTCCCCTCATCAATTGACACATAATACCCCATAATGAGAAAGTGAAAACAGTTTTTTTAATGATTTTTCTAAGTTATTAAACAGAAATAACTTCTTTACATAAGTATTCAGACCCTTTGCTATGAGACTCGAAATTGAGCTCAGGTGCATCCGGTTTCCATTGATCATCCTTGAGATGTTTCTACAATTTGATTGGAGTCCACCTGTGGTGAATTCAATTGATTGGACATGCTTTGGAAAGGTACACCTGTCCACCTGTCTATATGAGGTCCCACAGTTGACAGTGCATGTCAGAGCAAAAACCAAGCCATGAGGTCGAAAGGAAAAGGCACATGACAGACCGCTTGGAGTTTGCCAAAAGGCACCTAAAGACTCCCAGACCACGAGAAAACAAGATACTCTGGTCTGATGAAACCAAGATTAAACTCTTTGGCCTGCATGCCAAGCGTCAGGAAACCTGGCACCATCCCTACAGTGAAGCATGGTGGTGGCAGCGTCATGCATTGGGGATGTTTTTCAGCTGCAGGGACTTGGAGACGACTCAAATCAAAATAACATTTTATTTGTCACATGCGCCGAATACAACAGGTGAAATCCTTACTTACAAGCCCTTAACCAACAATGCAGTTTTAAGAAAAAACAAGTGTTAAATACATTTTATTTAAAAAAAATTAAATAATTCAAGAGCAGCAGTAAAATAACAGTAGCAAGGCTATATACAGGGGGTACCGGTACAGAGTCAATGTGCGGGGGCATAGGTTAGTCGAGGTAATTGAGTAGCAGCAGTGTAAAAGAGGGGGGAGGGACAATGCAAATAGTCTGGGTAGCCATTTGATTAGCTGTTCTGGAGTCTTATGGCTTGGGGTTAGAAGCTGTTCAGAAGCCTCTTGGACCTAGACTTAGCGCTCCGGTTCCACTTGCTGTGCGGTAGCAGAGAGAACAGTCTATGACTAGGGTGGCTGGAGTCTTAGACAATGTGTAGGGCCTTCCTCTGACACCGCCTGAGATAGAGGTCCTGGATGGCAGGAACCTTGGCCCCAGTGATGTACTGGGCCGTATTCACTACCCTCTGTAGTGCCTTGCGGTCGGAGGCTGAGCAGTTGCCATACCAGGCAGTGATGCAACCCGTCAGGATGCTCTTGATGGTGCAGCTGTATAACTTTTTAAGGATCTGAGGGCCCATGCCAAATCATTTCAGTCTCCTGAGGGGGAATAGGTTTTGTCGTGCCCTCTTCACAATGTTCTTGGTGTTTTTAGACCATGATAGGTTATTGGTGATGTGGACACGAGGGAACTTGAAGCTCTCAACCTGCTCCACTACAGCCCTGTTGATGAGAATGTGGGTGTGCTCGGTTCTCCTTATCATCTAGTCCACAATCATCTCCTTTGCCTTGATCATGTTGAGGGAGAGGTTGTTATCCTGGCACCACACGGCCAGGTCTCTGACCTCCTCCCTATAGGATGTCTCATTGTTGTCGGTTGTGTCATCTGCAAACTTAATGATGGTGTTGGAGTCGTGCCTGGCCATACATTCATAGGTAAACAGAGAGTACAGGAGGGGACTGAGCACGCACCACTGGGCCCCCAAGTTGAGGATCAGTGTGGCAAATGGGTTGGCACCCACCCTTATCACCTGGGGGCAGCCCGTCAGGAAGTCCGGGGTCCAGTTGCAGAGGGAGGTGTTCAGTTCCATGGTCCATAGCTTAGTGATGAGTTTTAAGGGCACTATGATGCTGAGCTCTGAGCTGTAGTCAATCAATAGCATTCTCACATAGGTGTTCCTTTTGTCCAGGTGGTAAAGGGCGGTGTGGAGTGCAATAGAGATTGCATCATCTGTGGATCTGTTTGGGTGGTATGCAAATTGGAGTGGGTCTAGGGTTGATGCGAGCCATGACCAGCCTTTCAAAGCACTTCATGGCTACGGACATGAGTTCTACAGGTCGGTAGTCATTTAGGCAGGTTATCTTAGTGTTCCTGGACATAGGGACTATGGTGGTCTGCTTGAAACATGTTGGTATTGCAGACTCAGTCAGGGACATGTTGAAAATGTCAGTAAAGACACTTCCTAGTTGGTCAGAGCATGCTTGGAGTGCACGTCCTGGTTATCCGTCTGGCCCTGTGGCCTTGTGAATATTGAACTGTTTAAAGGTGTTATTCACATCGGCTTCGGAGAGCGTGATCACACTGTCATCCTGAACAGGTAATGCTCTAATGCATGCTTCAGTGTTGCTTGCCTCAAAAAGAGCATAGAAGTAATTTAGCTCGTCTGGTAAGCTCGTGTCACTGGGTAGTTCGCGGCTGTGCTTCCCTTTGTAGGCTGTAATAGTTTGCAAGCCCTGCCACATCAGACAAGCGTCGGAGCCAGTGTAGTACGATTCTACCTTAGACCTGTAATGACGCTTTGCCTGTTTGATTGTTAGTCAGAGGGCATAGTGCGATTTCTTATAAGCTTTTGGGTTAGAGTCTCGCTCCTTCAAAGCGGCACCTCTACTCTTCAGCTCAGTGCAGATGTTGCTTGCAATCCATGGTTTCTGGTTGGGGTATGTACGTACAGTCACTGTGGGGATGACATCATTGATGCGCTTATTGATGAAGCCAGTGACTGATGTGGTCTACTCCTCAATGCCATCGGAGGAATCCCAGAACATATTCCAGTCTGTGCTTGCAAAACAGTCCTGTAGCTTACCATCTTTGTCATCTGACAACTTCTTTATTGACCGAGTCACTGGTCCTTCCTGCTTTAGTTTTTGCTTGTAAGCAGGAATCAGGAGGGTAGAATTATGGTCAGATTTACCAAATGGAGGGTGAGGGAGAGCTTTGTATGCGTCTCTGTGTGTGGAGTAAAGGTGGTCTAGAGTTTTTTCCTCTGGTTGCACATATAACATGCTGGCAGAAATGAGGCAAAACGGATTTAAGTTTCCCTGCATTAAAGTCCCAGGCCACTAGGAGCGCCGCCTCTGGATGAGCGTTTTTCTGTTTGCTTATGGCCGTATACAGATCATTGAGTGCGGTCTTAGTGCCAATATCGGTTTGAAGAAGAATATAGATGAAAACTCTCTTGGTAAATAGTGTGGTCTACAGCTTATCATGTGATAAACCTCTCCAGCTGTATGTTATTCATGTCGTCGTTCAACCACGACTCAGTGAAACACAAGATATAACCATTTTTTATGTCAAGTTGGTAAGATATTTGTGATCGTAGTTTGTCTATTTTGTTATCCAATGATTGTACGTTGGCTAATAGGACTGATGGTAGAGGCAGATTACCCACTCGCTGTCGGATCCTTACAAGGCACCCCAACCTACATCCCCGATATCGCCTTCTCTTTCTCATGCAAATCACAGGGATTTGGGTCTTGTCGGGTGTCTGAAGTAAATCCTTTGCGCCCGACTCATTATTAATAGAGAAATCTTTGTCTAGTATGATGTGAGTAATTGGTGTCCTGAAATCTAGAAACATTATGCCCAAAATAAGTTACAAATAATGCAAAAAACACTCACAATAGCACAATTGGTTAGGAGACCTTAAAATGGCAGCCATCTCCTCTGGTGCCATGGTCAGGATTGAGGGAAAGATGAACAGCGCAAAGTACAGAAAGATCCTTGATGAAAACCTGCTCCAGAGCTCTCAGTAGCTCAGAATGGGGCCGAAGGTTCACCCTTCCAGCAGGACGACAACAACCCTAAACACACAGCCAAGACAACGCAGGAGTGGCTTCGGTACAAGTCTCAAAATGTCCTTGAGGTGCCCAGCCAGAGCCCGGACTTGAACCCGATTTAACATCTCTGTGCAGCAACGCTCCGCATCCAACCTGACAGAGTTTAAGAGGATCTGCAGATAATAATACAGTATGATAAACTCCCCAAATACAGTTGTGCCAAGCTTGTAGTGTCATACCCAAAAAGACTTGAGGTTGTAATCACTGCCAATTCTTCTTTATTTGTAATACATTTGCTACATATTCTAAAAACCTTATTTTTAGTATGGTTCAGTTTAGGTTCTCAGAATAATCCTATTTCAAGTTTCAGATTGTCATATAATATTTTTGTTGAGTTTACTAGATATTACTTGTCTTTTTGTGAACCATCATTTGAATGAAAACAATAGACAACTGGATGTTCATTCATTAATATACTGTATGTAAAATATACAGGATAAATTATCTTCTTCCCCACTTGAGCTCATGATGTGAATTACACTTTTACCCAGTTTTATGTGTACTTTATGTACAGGTCTGCTCAAATCTTTTCACCAACATGTCTCTTGTGGTTATGCTGTTCTTGTGCCCCCTGAGGACAACACTCCGACTCTGAAGTCTAAGCTCTGAGATGTAACACTCAACAAACAGGCCCCTGGGGGGGGAAAGACAGGCTGCGTCTATGGTCTAAGCACCACAACACAGAACCTCCATTCGTGCCATTAGAGCCAATCCTGCAGGGGTCACACACACACACACACACACACACACACACACACACACACACACACACACACACACACACACACACACACACACACACACACACACACACACACACACACACACACACACACACACACATGATGGAGTTTCCTGCTGTGTTGACATGTGGAGAAAGCCTCCTTGGGTTGGCTGAGCACTGGTTGATCCATGGTCACAGCAGGGAGAGAGAGCAGGGGTAGACCCGTAATGGCATCTAGAGAGAGAGAAAGTACTATTACATGGAGAGGTCCAGGAGAGCCGGAATGGTGGTCAGGGAAGTCGGTGTACACCTGAACCAGATTACCCGGGTCCCGGCCGGGCCGGGTCCGAAATTCTGTTGTTGACCCTCGGTGCCGGGTCGGATCGGATTTGTTTGTCACGGGTCTGATTTGCTGGTAAGGACCCATACAGACCTGAACGTGACTCATGCTGCTGCTCAGGCTTTTCATGAGAGTACTATGTGTAGCATTTAGTTGTCGAACAATCACGAGTCATCAAAGCACCACTATCCTCTGGCTCTGTGTGTGTCGTGGCAAGCAAGTTAGATCAATGGAAGATGGAATTAAAATGAGGGAATTAAAAGTTAAATGAGAAGGATGTTTCACCAAGAGCCAACAGGTAGGCTGATAATACTCTATAGAGTTGTTGTAATTGTGTAGGACGGGGGAAAGTGCAGCATATGTAGCCTCAATTTGCCAACCCAGCTACAGTAACTTAACTAGCTTCTCTTTTCAGTTTGTTACAGTCAATATTGAACCATTATTTAACTAGGCAAGTCATTTAAGAAAAAAATCGTAATTACAATGACAGCCTACCAGGGAACAGTAGGTTAACTGCCTTGTTCAGGGGCAGAGCAACAGATTTTTACCTTGTCAGTTCCAGGATTCAATACAGCAACCTTTTAGTTACTTGCCCAACGCTCTAAATACTAGGCTACCTGACGCCTCTATTGGTACTATGTTATCAGATTGGATGATAACTAACCTAGCAGGAGGTCAGGAGATGCCATCAAAACCAGCCACTAGGGGCAACAGTGAGCACTATTACCATCAAGCATGCTTGAGCTTTGCTAAGGTGTTGTGGACGGGAATGGTGGATGGGCGTAAGCTGTGAGCTCCGATGGTTGCATGTCCAATTCCAGTGCTAGGCACTAATTTTATATAAATGTTTTTAACCCTATCCCAAACTTTAACCCTTAACTTGACCATTTAGAATTCATGCCTAAATTTAACCTTGGAAATGTAACTTTTATGCATAAGGGTTTGGACATCTGATTCTGCGGTGAGACTCTGAAAGCTTGTTGCTCTCCCTCCTCCCCGATGCCTCCCCGATGCCTGCACCACTCACACACATGGCCCCTCCCCTGCATTCTGCTAGAGCTCCTGTGTTTCCCTCTCCCTCTGCTTTTGCATTAACAGCTTCAGTTAAAAAGGTAGCTCAAAAAAAACTTTTCTGCTGCTTCCCTCACTCGGATAGGACCCGACCCGGTCTTTACAGGACCATGTCTGGTAGTCGTCTGCTTCGTTCGGATCGGGTTTCCATATATTTTTTAAAGTGTTTATTCAGGTAGGATCCGGAGAGGAAAGTGCTGGGTCCATTTCGTAATGGGTCCAACTTTTTGGATCCGAGAAGACCTCTAATGTACACAGGAAGCCTGAACACTTTCCATGAATGGCTTGGGCTGCTTGACCTTCTGGGTGCTCACCCACTGTCTGAGTGAAAGCATATTAGCAGAGATGATTATATGCCTGTTGTTTCATCCATGTAACAATGATCTAATCATTTAATCTAGTGTATCATTTTATTCTCCATCTCTCAGACCAGTATGCTGCTATAATAAGAATCATTTTGGTGGGTGCTTATATTTGTCCTATTTCACGTGGGAATTGGAAATGTGTTATTTTCATATCCCAACTCTCCCTGAGACACCCTTGGAGATTGGGGTCATGGCCAGTGTCAGCCATTATCAACGGCGACGCTGGAGCAATTAGGGTTAAGGGCCTTGCTTTAGTGGCACATGGACAGATTATTCACCTTGTCAGCTCGGGGATTCAAACTAGCGAACTTTCGGTTATTGGCCCAACACTCTAACCACTAGGTTATAGACACGGATTGATTTTGTGCACATCAATCTGCCATATGAAACATGGATTGGTCATTGCCTTATGAATATAGTTTTCCATAGCATGAGATGTGCTTACAGTACCATTTAGATACGACCATTAACACTGCACAGTGATTGTGCAGAAATTCTGTTTTGATTAGTTGTGTGTGTGTGTGTGTTTAGCTTCCAGCTGTGTCTTATTAAGCTTCTCTCAGGACTGTTAGAAAGCTGAATGAGTTCACTCAGGGTTGGGTGAATTATCTCTCTCTCTTTCTCTCCATCTCCCTCCTCCTCTCTCCCTCTCTCTCTACCTCTTGCACTCTCCCCCAGCTCTCTTCCTCCCTCTCTCTCTCTCTCTCTCTCTCTCTCTCTCAATCCCCCTTCTGTTTCTCCCTCCCTCCATCCCTCTCCCCCTCTCCTCCAGCGATCTAAGAAAACAGAGGCAGAGTGTTTGTATAATGCCTGGCTAAACTCTGGCTGTTCCACCGAGACCCACACGCCCCCAGTATAAAATGTTGACACTTCCAATCCTGCACAAATTGTCCAAGAGCTATTCTTCCTCTGAACATAGGGTGTTCTGTGTTTATTTAGATAATCAAGGATATTTCCTCCCCTCCACGTCGGCAAAAACAGATGTCAACTTCACTGGTACTGTGTTCTTTATAAAACACGAGCACACTACAAAAAGTACAGTCAGAATCACCCATACAACCCTTATGGGTGCTTCTACTGTTCTAATTTCAATAGTAAGTATGCTGGATGATATTGGACCATGGCGTTTGGAGATATTTTATTAATCTGCTGATGAATATTATGATTTTGATCATTCATAGTATTATATGATTCTATAATATTTTGCAGCAAAAGGAAACGAGGGCCTACATTATGGAATAGATTTTCATCCATTCTTCTCAGAGATGGAAGCATGCACCACATAGGCCTACAGTAGGGATATTAAAGTAAATGGAGTTCCTGTGTCTCAATCTTCACTTCGCATGAGAAGTTAATGACTCAACTGACGTTCACGCCACACACCACATCAATCATTGGGCGGTGAAAGGGGATCGCACGTCACGGAGGATGCCGCTTTCGCGAGCCGTGACGCACGTGATGTGATGCTCTCTGACAGTAATGGCAGTAAAGAGGTACACGACACCAGTCACGTAAGACTGGCTTGCCATTAGCACGGGAAACACTCCACTTAGAGGGAACCAGTGGAAGGAAGGGCGTGTGTGTGTGCATAAAGCCATTGGATGCATGCAGCCATTGGATTGCCTCTTAATGCGGCTTGGCAAATGAAGTGAAGGGGTGCATGTTGCGGAAACCACGCATCATGATTCTATCATCTCCAGTCTGGCGTTTCCTATGAAAATAACCCCGATTCAGGGCCAATGTATATCAGACCTTGAATTTCTCTTAGATGGAAGAACAGGGCCTTTTCCAAATGGCAAAACTCTAACACATACAGTGGGGCAAAAAAGTATTTAGTCAGTCACCAATTTTGCAAGTTCTCCCACTTAAAATGATGAGAGAGGACTGTAATTTTCATCATAGATACACTTCAACTATATGACAGACAAAATGAGAAAAAAAATCCAGAAAATCACATTGTAGGATTTTGAATTAATTAATTTGCCAATTATGGTGGAAAATAAGTATTTGGTCAACAACAAAAGTTTATCTCAATACTTTGTTATATACCCGTTGTTGGCAATGACAGAGGTCAAACGTTTTCTGTAAGTCTTCACAAGGTTTTCACACACTGTTGCTGGTATTTTGGCCCATTCCTCCATGCAGATCTCCTCTAGAGCAGTGATGTTTTGGGGCTGTTGCTGGGCAACACGGACTTTCAACTCCCTTCAAAGATTTTCTATGGGGTTGAGATCTGGAGACTGGCTAGGCCACCCCAGGACCTTGAAATGCTTCTTACGAAGCCACTCCTTCGTTGCCCGGGCGGTGTGTTTGGGATCATTGTCATACTAAAGACCCAGCCACGTTTCATCTTCAATGCCCTTGCTGATGGAAGGAGGCTTTCACTCAAAATCTCACGATACATGGCCCCATTTATTCTTTCTTTTACACGGATCAGTCGTCCTGGACCCTTTGCAGAAAAACAGCCCCAAAGCATGATGTTTCCACCCCCATGCTTCAGAGTAGGTATGGTGTTCTTTGGATGCAACTCAGCATTCTTTGTCCTCCAAACACGACGAGTTGAGTTTTTACCAAAAGTTATATTTTGGTTTCATCTGACCATATGACATTCTCCCAAACTTCTTCTGGATCATCCAAAAGCTCTCTAGCAAACTTCAGACGGGCCTGGACATGTACTGGCATTGCAGGATTTGAGTCCCTGGCGGCGTAGTGTGTTACTGATGGTAGGCTTTGTTACTTTGGTCCCAGCTCTCTGCAGGTCATTCACTAGGTCCCCCCGTGTGGTTCTGGGATTTTTGTTCACTGTTCTTGTGATCATTTTGACCCAACGAGGTGAGATCTTGCGTGGAGCCCCAGATCGAGGGAGATTATCAGTGGTCTTGTATGTCTTCCATTTCCTAATAATTGCTCCCACAGTTGATTTATTCAAACCAAGCTGCTTACCTATTGAAGATTCAGTCTTCCCAGCCTGGTGCAGGTTTACAATTTTGTTTCTGGTGTCCTTTGACAGCTCTTTGGTCTTGGCCATAGTGGAGTTTGTAGTGTGACTGTTTGAAGTTGTGGACAGGTGTCTTTTATACTGATAACAAGTTCAAACAGGTGCCATTAATACAGGTAACGAGTGGAGGACAGAGGAGCCTCTTAAAGAAGAAGTTACAGGTCTGTGAGAGCCAGATATTTTGCTTGTTTGTAGGTGACCAAATACTTATTTTCCACCATAATTTGCAGATAAATTCATTAAAAATCCTACAATGGGATTTTCTGGATTTTTTTTCTCATTTTGTCTGTCATAGTTGAAGTGTACCTATGATGAAAATGACAGGCCTCTTTCATCTTTTTAATTGGGAGAACTTGCACAATTGGTGGCTGACTAAATACTTTTTTTGCCCCACTGTACATACATATTACACGCTAGATACAATTGAATGCATGCAGTGAGACACGCAATGTATGAAATATAGACAGTTGCACTCAGGCATCCAGTTTTGATGCAAAATGTACATACACCACACACGCCAACGCATGCACAAAGACACGTAACACTCACTTTGAACGCATAGGTCCTACTCACCCCCGGGCCACCACCACAGCACCGTGATGACTTGTAATGTAATTGCGCAAAATGTATTGGTCACACACACTGTTCTGCAGATGTTATTGCAGGTGCAGTGAAATTCTTATGTTTTCAACTCCAACAGTGCAGCAATGTCTGGCGATACAATAACAACATTCACTTAATCCAAAAGTAAAACAAATAAAATAAAGACTTATCAGAACGAGCAACGTCAGAGTCCGGAGTATAAATAAATACAGTACCAGTCAAAAGTTTGAACACAGCTACTCATTCAAGGGTTTTTCTTTATTTTTTACTATTTTCTACATTGTAGAATAACAGTGAAGACATCAAAACGTTGAACTAACACATATGGAATCATGTAGTAACCAAAAAAGTGTTAAACAAAATATATTGTATATTTGAGATTCTTCAAAAAAGCCACCCTTTGCCTTGATAACAGCTTTGCACACTCTTGGCATTCTCTCAGCATACATGATTCCATGTGTGCTGTTTCATAGTTTTGATGTCTTCACTATTATTCTACAATGTAGAAAATAGCAAATACAAAGAAAAACTCTGGATTGAGTAGGTGTTCTAAAATGTTTAACCGGTGGGTATTGTGGAGTCCATTGCTCCCCCTTCCTCTCCCCTTACATTACGTTTAGATGTATCCGTGTTTTTCATTTGGTCTGTGTAAGGATGTTTTTACAGTGATTCAGACTGTTCTGTGAGAAAGTGAGAAATGATCCATTGACGTATGTATGTGGTACACCGCAGCAGATTGGGCCGACTGCGCAGTCCAACCTCATTCTTTGCGTTTCTGAGGTCAGGAGGGTAATTATTTGCATCTGATGCACAGTGGGACTGGTGTTGATGACGCAGGCAGCTAGGGAGAGTGCGGAACCATGTGATATGTAGTTGATTTACATAGGACCAGAGGGAGTCTGTCTGCTTTAGGTGTTTTTCAGCATTGTCATGGAAATGAATCCAAATCAAATCTGATGAAAACAGAAACCACTTTTTGAACCAGAGGGAACAAAGTTTATCCTAGGACTAAGTTTAGACTGATGTATCCGTATCTGGAGCTGAGATAATGACTGTTTGTCCGTGTGTTCGTCCCTGTAGACCACTGATTCCTGCTGCTTGGGTGTCTGCTCATCCTGATGGAAGTGATTTAGGACACCAGACACGTCCCTATTACCGCTCCCAATGTAATCAGTGGTGTGTCCAGGCAAGGGGTGAGATGGTTAATGTAGCTCCTCAATAGCCGGACCATTAGACCTGCTCTAAGCCAATCACAGTCATCCAGAGCCCCTCTCTGCCCCTCTCAGTAGCCCTGCCACAGGGACTGTACCTGCCCCAGGGGACTGGACAGGGACAGAGGGCTTCCAGACACACACACGCAAGCACACACGCACGCACGCACGCACACACACACACACACACACACACACACACACTCTCACACACACACACACACACACACACACACACACACACACACACACACACACACACACACACACACACACACACACACACACACACACACACACACAAGACTGATGTCACTCACACGCACTCACAGGAAGCAACAACATGAGTCATGGTCTAGAGGGGGATAGAGAGGCAGGTCAGTGTCAGAGAGTGATACACCTGCAGTGTATTTCCATCAACATTTGTAATACTATCTCACCCAGCTTTCATACTTTTACATGTCTGTTTTAGTGTACAGTATACTTCAAATGTTCCTGTGTGTCTTGTCTAGACGAGTGTTCCTTGCTTAAAAGGAGTTTGTCCTATTCTCTGTGTATGACTTTGTTTTCTGTCTGCAGAGTGTCAATCCAAGCCTCTTTCTAACACGGTAGCTCCAATTCAGACATCCATGGGAGTCGTGCCAAATAGCAGACTTTTAGCCTGCCTCTGTGTCTGTCTGTCTGTGTCCATTGATCTGACCTCTGTCTGTGGTTCATCGCGGTTCTCACGGAGCACTAAGAGTGATTTGTCTGGTTCTGTTCAATTAATCTGCAGAGCAATAACCTCTGTCATAAAAACATTCCCAGATGGAAAAAGGTGCCCACTTGCCCAAATATGCCTGGTTCAGGGTGGCCTCCAACTTTACAACGTTAATGTGGGCACGAGCCCATATTTCACATTTTGAAGGAATTGTAATGGTTTATTTTATTTTATGGTGTGTTTTTCCTGGATATGTTTGGAAATTAATTTAGATTTTTTTCCCCCCCTTATTTTACATTTACAGCAACGTCCTGGGGAATATTTACAGAGGAGAGGAGGGGGGATGAATGAGCCAATTGGAAGCTGCCCTCTAATTTCTGCCTACTACATACGTTGCAGTTCTCAGAGAAAATGTAACAAAGAAATGAAATACACTCGTATGGGTAATTTTAACTGGCGGGCAAGGTCAGGAAAATCACTTTGCACTCAAACGTCTTGTTTAATTCTGTAGTGTAAATTAGATTGATACTGTAGTAAAATAGCCTGTCAATGTTCCACCTCTGGCAGCCTGTTGTACGGTATTGACTCTATACTAATTCAGAGCATTGATTGAGAATCATTCAAGTTTAATGGGCCTGTAGGTTGGTACGTTTTCAAACTGTAAATATCCCCAGACAGATGATTACGATCTGATGTTCAGGCTCTGAGTTTAATGTCTCCTCTGACCCAACAGATGCTTCACCTAGATCCACATGCTCCTAACGTGTGGTCTACCCACTCCTCCCTCCCACAGCCTCTCCTCCTCCTTCTCCCTTCGTCATACCAACCTCTCCCCTATACCTCACCCTTCACATCCCCTTTCCCTCTCCCTGACCTCACCCTTTCTTCCTCTCACACCTTTTCCCACTCTTTCGTCTCCTCTCCGCCTTCCCTTAGTCACCGTCACACTCACCTCTCCCCTCCTTCCCCCAGTACACAGCAGGTCCGTGAGGTACTGAGTGACGCAGGAAGATAATGTGATCAATAAGCAATCCCAGAACAGGCTCCGTACTGATCGACAGGACCGACAGACAGAGGGACAGACGGCCAGACACAATTAGCATCAGTAAGCACAGCTGATGGCCCATGGTGACGTAGATGAGTGGTCTCTCTCCGTGAGTCATCAGCCCGTCCCAAGGGTCCCTTCAACAAAACCCACCAGCATGACTGCCACTGTGAGTGAGAGAGTGATGGTGAGAAGGAGTAGACGTAGAGTGAGGGAGGAGGAGAGAGAGAGAGGGACATAAATTATGTGAGATTGAGGTAGGGGGGTACAGATGGAGTGAGAGTGTGAGGGACAGGGGGAGTATGAGAGGAAGCGAAGATGGGAGGAGGAATATAGATGAGAGAGTGAGAAAGGAGAGGAGTTGTGATGTAGTGAGTATGTGTTCCAGCTTGACTGAACCCAGATCAGATGTGCAGAATCAGGTATTTCCTCCAGGGAGAAGAATGCTGTATAATCCCACCGGGGACACCGAGTGTTGTCTCTCTGCAGACTCTCTCTCTCCCTTCTTCTCTCTCCCCCCTCTCCCTCTTTTCCCCTGTGGACTCTCACCCTCTCTGGTGGCTAAGATATAAGCTGCAATCTTCAGATGAAGAGGTCAATGGCGATACCAGCTTCTAGGAAGGAAGCTCCCAGTGGCACATGTTTTCTTGGGACCCCTCCGTCTCTGTCAAGCAAAATCTTGGCCCTGAAACTTAACCAACGGACACACACACATGATTAGATAAGAACGCACTGCACTGAAGAATGGAACAGGGAGACAGAGGAGGATGGAGGAGCCCTAGACAGATGGTAATATAAAGGAGGAGGCCTGTTGCGTATAATGCTCTTAAGGTACAGAGTCAATGTGGCAGTGAATCAAAGTTTTAGATTTATTCGGGTTTAGATTTATTAGGATCCCCATTAGCCTACGCCAATGGCAAAAGCTAGTCTTACTGGGTGCCGACACAACGAAAAAGACATTACAGACAAAAGTTCATTTGAAGTTGAGACAAATAGTTTGAGACCTTAACGGGTTAATAACTGCACTCGTGAGATGTAGCTAGCTGTCTGATGTACATGATGATGTAAATGTTCCCTGGCCCTGTGTCTGTTGTTTACAGCTGAGGCCACTCGTAGCAGCTGCTGGCCAGAACGGCTTTGTCTCACCTCGTTATGTAGATGAGCCCCGGGCCCTCTTCGGGCCTAGAGTGGTCCAGTCGTGACCCGCAGTGACGGCAGAGGGGAGGGAGAGAGGGCTATCTGCCTGTCACTCAGCCAAGGGCTCTCTCTCTCTCTCTCTCTCTCTCTCTCTCTCTCTCTCTCTCTCTCTCTCTCTCTCTCATTCATCAATAGTGTAATGGTGTAGTCGTAACGTGCGGGTGCGTTGTGACGCAGGCCTGTCCGTCATGTTATTCAGCCAGGGGTCCTTTCAGAACAGTCTAAAGACACTCTTACAGGGGCAGGCCATTCACAACACATACCCTTTATTCCTTACAAGGACTTGTTTATTTGGGTGACTTCAACACCTGTTCCCTTGTTTAGTCCCATCCCCTACACACCAGCTCCATCTCCAGTCACATATACCCCAGTTTATTTCTCCAGCTTCACAGCCCCAGTCCCAACTCTGGGTT
Source organism: Oncorhynchus clarkii lewisi (assembly GCF_045791955.1). Classification (NCBI taxonomy): domain Eukaryota; kingdom Metazoa; phylum Chordata; class Actinopteri; order Salmoniformes; family Salmonidae; genus Oncorhynchus; species Oncorhynchus clarkii. Next base: position 12,520,421 of record NC_092179.1, on the reverse strand, counting down.
TCTAGCAACCAGGTTTTTATAGGTGTGTCCACGGTTCGAGTAGTGTAGTTCATCCATTCTCTATAGTCGTCTATGGGTTTTCCTGTCCGGTGGCTGGGGGTGGCCGGAAGCCTAGTGGTTAGAGCGTTGGGCCAGCAACCAAAAGGTTGCGGGATCGAACGCCAAGCTGACAAGGTAGAAATCTGTCATTCTGCACCTGAAAAAGGCAGCTAACCCACTGTTCCCCGGTAGGCCGTCATTGTAAATACGAGTTTGTTCTTATCTGACTTGCCTTGTTAAATAAATCATAATAAGATAACAGGGGCAGGGTTGTGCTGTTGCAGCATGCATGTCTCTTAGTGTTTCACAGCTCTGTCCGTGTATGTGGTCCCTCCATTACTCACCTATCGCTCCAACATGTAAACATGTGGTGTGTGAATGCTGCCATGGTGCCACTGATTTTGTCGAATGGTAAAATTGAGAAAAACACATGGAGTCCTTTTCAGAGTTGCGTTTAATCAAGTGTTTTTGCATGGACATTTACTGTACGGAACCACTGGTTGGTTTTAAAGGTCTTGGTCGATACAGGATATACTGGCAGTCAGTCAGATTTGCTGGCGCTGTAAACGATTTACACTGGGAATGTAACACACAGGCCTTGTGTGTGTGTGTGTGTGTGTGTGTGTGTGTGTGTGTGTGTGTGTGTGTGTGTGTGTGTGTGTGTGTGTGTGTGTGTGTGTGTGTGTGTGTGTGTGTGTGTGTGTGTGTGTGCGTGCGCATGGAAGCAGACTATAGTAAACACAGTCAAATGTGTCAATATTCATAATGTGTATGAGAGCTGCTAAAAAATCCATGGCAGAAAAATTGGGATCAACTTCACCCGTCATTTAGGAGGCATTTACCAGACTATTTCATTCAAAAGGACTCATATTAACTTTACATATTCAGTACGTGTGACCCCTGCAGGAATTGAACCCACAACCTTGTCATCTTCACCAGTTGAACGTGTTGTGTTTTCACACAGGGAAGTGTTGGACTAGGCAGATGCGTGAACCACAGAAACACCAACCCCATAGTTGAAATGACCCTCACGCTAAGTAGTTTCTATGGGCAGCATGAATGTTCCATTATTTGTTAATGGGCTTGGAAGGCCTTGAAACCCTCAGGAGGATAACTAGCAAGGCATCTAGATACTGTTTAGTAGCCAACACTGTTAAAACCACACCCAGATCCAGTGTGTGTGTGTGTTTCTGTGTGTTGGTGCGCGTGTCCATGCAAACGCAGGTGCACCTGTGTGTGTGTGTGTGTATGTGCACATCTGTGCGTGTCTGCATGGGAGTCAGATCATACAGCATCCAAAAGTGTTAAAAGTAAACCTCCAGCAGCCCTGCCTTTCCTCTCCTGGCTGTCTGATCCCCCCCCCCCCGACCAGAGTTAATGAATCTATGCCAGGAGTCTAGCAGCAGCAACCCCCTCTCTTCCTCCTATAAAGTGTCAGGGTTTCAGGCTTCAGGCCAAATTCTCACTGGTGCAAGGAGGCCTGATGAGGGTCCAGGGGATTGGCTGGCAGCGTCCGTCGTCCAATTCCATGTCCAGTTGGAAGGCGTCTGTGAGCTCTGTGCTGCGTTTCATTCCAAAATGTTTTGTTAGCGTTTGCCTTCGTTCACTTCCCTTTGTAGATCTGAGATGATTGGATTGGTGAAAGGGGAGGGAGTAACTATCTGGAATTAAATGTAGCCCAAAACTCAGGTGCATGACTGGTCTTTTCCAGAGTCCAGAGAGAGAGAGGAGAGGAGGGATGGACTATCTGGGGTAGAGTTTAGCTGAAATACAGGGGTAGTTTAGAGTGTCTAACGCCCTGAGAATGAGTCTGGAAAGAGGCTCCTCCTGCAGGTGTAAAGCAGCACCCCACATTGTTAGCAATCTCCCCTAACGAGGAGAAACAAATCAAGTAGATAGAGAGACAGTCATCCCAAGTCCTGGAATGTAACTGATTGAAATCCAGAGCTTAAATTACCAGAGAGGAGAGAGACAACATAGAGGGAGAGAGAAGGGGAAGTTATCCCTGCTGGCACTAGGTTGGAAGTGAACATTTTATGCGTTTGGCGTTTGGACAGCCAAGGAGCCTAAATTGATATGAAGCTATCGTTAGAGAATGATATTACCGTGGCCCCGGGCATCATAAAACAAGTATTATGCTGGTTATGAATGAATCATAGAGCTGTGAATGGTAATCTGGCACAACACTGCATTAGGCCCCAGTGGTTTCCTACCCTCCCATAGTCTTTACATTATCACAAGTGCATTAGAGCCCTAATGAAGGCCATCTGAGAGAGCAGTGGGGCTGAGTGGAGGGCCCACATACAGGTTTGACCAGGTGGAGGTGTGTGTGTGTGTGTTAGTGATGCGTGGGTCAGCTGTTTGTTCACCCATCCGCAAACGGCCAACTATATGTGATCGAGTGAAAATCTGAGGCCCAGACCCTAACCCGCTAATATAGAAAATACTCTGTACAGTCAGAGATGACGAAGCAATGTTTTGACGTACCTTTTCAGACAGGCCTATGTTTGTTCTTGTAATTTCGGACATTTTGGTAGGCTATTTGTTCGTCAACTATACTTAGATACATGCAGCTTCTCTTCTGTCATTGCTTGTTGCCCTAGAATACTAAATAAGTCCTTGCTCACCAGGATAATGTTATACATCGATAGAATGAATGATTCAATCTAGTTGACATTGGTCAAGTTTTCCCTTTCTTCTCAGCTTCTCTCGCCCTGCAAAGACTTTTAGGGACCGGGGATAAAATGCAATAACCCTGCAAAAAAAGAAATATTTTTTATGCACAATTTCCAAATGACATCAGTTTGACCCGTTTTAGAGAAATTAAAAGCTGTCAAAACTACCCAACATGTTTCTGATATGATTTCGACGTAGATGCATATTTTATGTATTTGAAATACTATCAGATTTTATGAAGCTGATAAAGAGATCACCTTCATAGACACTGAAAAAAGTCAATCATATTTCTCCACTCCTTCATCCACACAATATTTCATGACCCTAAACCCGCCCACCCTGCGGATGTAACCACGGTGATTGCGGGTTCTGAGTCAAACACGCATCACTATTGTATGTGACTACAATGAGCAGGGCAAAGAGACAGAGGGAGAGATAAGGAAGACACACAGAGAAGAGGGCAAGATGAGAGAGATGAAGATAGGCTGGAGAGAGAGAGCAAGCAAGATACTTAATTGAGAGAAAGAGAGAGAGCGAGATACTGAATTGAGAGAGAGCGAGTGAGATACTGAAGAGAAAGAGCGCACAAGATACTGAAGAGAGAGAGCATCCCGAGATACTGAAGAGAGAGCATGCTAGATACTGAAGAGAGAGCACGCGAGATACTGAAGAGAGAGAGTATGCGAGATACGGAAGAGAGAGACACAGCGAGATACTGAAGAGAGAGACCCAGTGAGATACTGAAGAGAGAGACCCAGTGAGATACTAAAGAGAAAGACCTAGCGAGATACTGAAGGGAAAGACCCAGCGAGATACTGAAGAGAAAGACCCAGCGAGATACTGAAAAGAGAGAGCGAGATACTGAAGAGAGAGACCCAGTGGGATACTGAAGAGAAAGACCCAGCGAGATACTGAAGAGAAAGACCTAGCGAGATACTGAAGAGAGAGACCCAGCGAGATACTGAAGAGAAAGACCCAGCGAGATACTGAAAAGAGAGAGACCCAGTGAGATACTGAAGAGAAAGACCCAGCGAGATACTGAAGAGAAAGACCCAGCGAGATACTGAAGAGAGAGAGCGAGATACTGAAGAGAAAGACCCAGCGAGATACTGAAGAGAGAGACCCAGCGAGATACTGAAGAGAGAGACCCAGCGAAATACTGAAAGAGAGAGAGCGAGATACTGAAGAGAGAGACCCAGCAAGATACTGGAGAGAGACCCAGTGAGATACTGAAGAGAGAGAGCGAGATACTGAAGAGAGAGACCCAGCGAGATACTGAAGAAAGAGCATGCGAGATACTGAAGAGAGAGCGAGATACTGAAGAGAGAACACGCAAGATACTGAAGAGAGAGAGTCCCAGCAATATACTGAAGAGAGAGACCCAGCGAGACACTGAAGAGAGAGCGAGATACTGAAGAGAGAACACGCAAGATACTGAAGAGAGAGAGTCCCAGCAATATACTGAAGAAAGAGACCCAGCGAGATACTGAAGAGAGAGACCCAGCAAGATACTGAAGAGAGAGAGCGAGATACTGAAGAGAGAGCGAGTGAGATACTGAAGAGAGAGAGCATGCGAGATACTGAAAAGAGAGACCCAGCGAGATAGTGAAGAGAGAGAGCGAGATACTGAAGAGAGAGCGAGTGAGATACTGAAGAGAGAGAGCTTGCAAGATACTGAAGAGAGAGAGAGCGAGTGAGATACTGAATAGAGAGACCCAGTGAGATACTGAAGAGAGAGAGCGAGATACTGAAGAGAGAGAGCGAGATACTGAAGAGAGAGACCCAGCGAGATACTGAATTGAGAGAGCGAGATACTGACGAGAGAGACTCAGCGAGATACTGAAGAGAAAGACCCAGCGAGATGCTGAAGAGAGAGACCCAGTGAGATACTGAAGAGAGAGTCCCAGCGAGATACTGAAGGGAGAGAGAGAGATACTGAAGAGAGAGACCCAGCGAGATTCTGAAGAGAAAGACCCAGCGAGATACTGAAGAGAGAGGGCGAGATACTGAAGAGAGAGACCCAGTGAGATACTGAAGAGAGAGACCCAGTGAGATACTGAAGAGAAAGACCTAGCGAGATACTGAAGGGAAAGACCCAGCGAGATACTGAAGAGAAAGACCCAGCGACGTACTGAAGAGAAAGACCCAGCGAGATACTGAAAAGAGAGACCCAGTGAGATACTGAAGAGAAAGACCCAGCGAGATACTGAAGAGAAAGACCCAGCGAGATACTGAAGAGAGAGAGCGAGATACTGAAGAGAAAGACCCAGCGAGATACTGAAAAGAGAGAGCGAGATACTGAAGAGAGAGACCCAGTGGGATACTGAAGAGAAAGACCCAGCGAGATACTGAAGAGAAAGACCTAGCGAGATACTGAAGAGAGAGACCCAGCGACGTACTGAAGAGAAAGACCCAGCGAGATACTGAAAAGAGAGACCCAGTGAGATACTGAAGAGAGAGAGCGAGATACTGAAGAGAAAGACCCAGTGAGATACTGAAAAGAGAGAGCGAGATACTGAAGAGAGAGACCCAGTGGGATACTGAAGAGAAAGACCCAGCGAGATACTGAAGAGAAAGACCTAGCGAGATACTGAAGAGAGAGACCCAGCGACGTACTGAAGAGAAAGACCCAGCGAGATACTGAAAAGAGAGACCCAGTGAGATACTGAAGAGAAAGACCCAGCGAGATACTGAAGAGAAAGACCCAGCGAGATACTGAAGAGAGAGAGCGAGATACTGAAGAGAAAGACCCAGCGAGATACTGAAGAGAGAGACCCAGCGAGATACTGAAGAGAGAGAGCGAGATACTGAAGAGAGAGACCCAGCGAAATACTGAAAGAGAGAGAGCGAGATACTGAAGAGAGAGACCCAGCAAGATACTGGAGAGAGACCCAGCGAGATACTGAAGAGAGAGAGCGAGATACTGAAGAGAGAGACCCAGCGAGATACTGAAGAAAGAGCATGCGAGATACTGAAGAGAGAGCGAGATACTGAAGAGAGAACACGCGAGATACTGAAGAGAGAGAGTCCCAGCAATATACTGAAGAGAGAGACCCAGCGAGACACTGAAGAGAGAGCGAGATACTGAAGAGAGAACACGCAAGATACTGAAGAGAGAGAGTCCCAGCAATATACTGAAGAGAGAGACCCAGCGAGATACTGAAGAGAGAGACCCAGCAAGATACTGAAGAGAGAGAGCGAGATACTGAAGAGAGAGCGAGTGAGATACTGAAGAGAGAGAGCATGCGAGATACTGAAAAGAGAGACCCAGCGAGATAGTGAAGAGAGAGAGCGAGATACTGAAGAGAGAGCGAGTGAGATACTGAAGAGAGAGAGCTTGCGAGATACTGAAGAGAGAGAGAGCGAGTGAGATACTGAATAGAGAGACCCTGCGAGATACTGAAGAGAGAGAGCGAGATACTGAAGAGAGAGAGCGAGATACTGAAGAGAGAGACCCAGCGAGATACTGAATTGAGAGAGCGAGATACTGACGAGAGAGACTCAGCGAGATACTGAAGAGAAAGACCCAGCGAGATGCTGAAGAGAGAGACCCAGTGAGATACTGAAGAGAGAGTCCCAGCGAGATACTGAAGGGAGAGAGAGAGATACTGAAGAGAGAGACCCAGCGAAATTCTGAAGAGAAAGACCCAGCGAGATACTGAAGAGAGAGGGCGAGATACTGAAGAGAGAGACCCAGCGAGATACTGAAGAGAGAGACCCAGCGAGATACTGAAGAGAAAGACACAGCGAGATACTGAAGAGAGAGGGCGAGATACTGAAGAGAGAGACCCTGCAAGATACTGAAAAGAGAGACCCAGGGAGATACTGAAGAGAGAGACCCAGCGAGATACTGAAGAGAAAGACCCAGCGAGATACTGAAGAGAAAGACCCAGTGAGATACTGAAGAGAGAGACCAAGATACTGAGAGAGAGACCCAGCAAGATACTGAAGAGAAAGACCCAGCAAGATCCCGAAGAGAGAGAACCAGCTTGAGACTGAAGAGAAAGACCCAGCAAGATACTGAAGAGAGAGACCCAGCGAGATACTGGAGAGAGAGAGCAAGATACAGAAGAGAGAGAGAGCGAGAGAACGATACCAGAGAGAGAGAGAGAGAGCGATACAAGAGAGAGAAAAAGAGCGATATGAGAGAGAGGGAGAGAGAGAGAGAGAGAGAGTGAGCAATGTGAGAAAGAAAGAGAGAGAGAGCGATGTGAGCGATATGAGAGAGAGAGAGAGCGATACGAGAGAGAGAGAGAGCGATATTAGAGAGAGAGTGATACGAGAGAGACACTGACTGCCTGACTGACTGGCTGACTGACTGACGAGAGAGTGATACGAGAGAGAGAGTGATACGAGAGAGAGACTGACTGACGAGATAAATGACTACAAGACAAAATATACTGATATTGAAGAGCGAGAGAGTGAGACACTGAAGAGAGAGAGTGAGATACTGAAGAGAGAGAGAGTGATATACTGAAGAGAGAGAGAGTGATACGAGAGAGATTGATACAAGAGAGAGAGACGAGAGAGACAGAGAGAGAAAGTTATACAAGAGAGAGAGACTGATACGAGAAAGAGAGACGAGAGAGAGAGTGATACGAGAGAGAGACTGACTGACTGATGAGAGAGAACTGCAGGACAAAATAAAAACCGTGCAACCCAAAAAGGCCTGTGGTGTTGATGGTATCCTCAATGAAATTATACAATATACAGACAACAAATTCCAATTGGCTATACTAAAACACTTTAACATCATTCTTAGCTCTGGCATCTGATCAACCCAATCCACAAAAGTGGATACAAATTTGACCCCAATTACTACCGTGGGATATGCGTCAACAGCAACCTTGGGAAAATCCTCTGCATTATCATTAACAGCAGACTCGTACATTTCCTCAGTGAAAACAATGTACTGAGCAAATGTCAAAATAGCTTTTTACAAAATGATCGTATGACAGACCACGTATTCACCCTGCACACACTAATTGACAAACAAACAAACCCCAAAAAATGCAAAGTCTTCTCATGCTTTGTTGATTTCAAAAAAGCGTTCGACTCAATTTGGCATAAGGGTCTGCTATACAAATTGATGGAAAGTGGTGTTGGGGGAAACATACAACATAATAAAATCCATGTACACAAACAACAAGTGTGTGGTTAAATCTGGCAAAAACACACACATTTCTTCCCACAGGGCCATGGGGTGAGACAGGGATGCAGCTTAAGCCCCACCCTGTTCAACATATATATCAACGAATTGGCGAGGGCCCTAGAACAGTCTGCAGTACCCGGCCTCACCCTACTAGAATCTGAAGTCAAATGTCTACTGTTTGCTGATGATGATCTGGTGCTTCTGTCACCAACCAAGGAGGGCCTACAGCAGCACCTAGATCTTCTGCACAGATTCTGCCAGACCTGGGCCCTGACAGTAACCAAAATAATGGTGTTCCAAAAAAGGTCCAGTATCCAGGACCACAAATACAAATTCCATCTAGACACCATTGCCCTAGAGCACACAAAAAAACTATACATACATTGGCCTAAACATCCGCGCCACAGGTAACTTCCACAAAGCTGTGAACGATCTGACAGACAAGGCAAAAAGGGCCTTCTATGCCACCAAAAGGAACATAAAATTTGACATACCAATTGGGATCTGGCTAAAAATACTTGAATCTGTTAAAGAATCCATTGCCCTTTATGGTTGTGAGGTCTGGGGTCTGCTCACCAACAAAGATTCACAAAATGGGACAAACACCAAATTGAGACTATGCATGCAGAATTCTGCAAAAATATCCTCTGTGTACAACGTAAAACACCAAATAATGGATGCAGAGTAAAATTAGGAATTAAAAGAGTTTTTTTTTTTGAATTTGCCCCCTTTTTCTCCCCAATTTCGTGGTATCCAATTGTTTAGTAGCTACTATCTTGTCTCATCGCTACAACTCCCGTACGGGCTCGGGAGAGACGAAGGTTGAAAGTCATGCGTCCTACCAAACACAACCCAAACAGGCTGCACTGCTTCTTAACACAGCGCCATCCAACCAGGAAGCCAGCCGCACCAATGTGTCGAAGGAAACACTGTGCACCTGTCAACCTTGGTTAGCGTGACCTGCGCCCGGCCCGCCACAGGAGTCGCTGGTGCGCGATGAGACAAGGATTTCCCTACCGGCCAGACCCTCCCTAACACGGACGACGCTAGTCCAATTGTGCGTCACCCCACGGACCTCTCGGTCGCGGCCGGTTATGACAGAGCCTGGGCGTGAATCCAGAGTCTCTGGTGGCACAGCTGGCGCTGCAGTACAGCGCCCTTAACTACTGCGCCACCCTTACAATAGATTTTTGGGGGGTTTGAAAGATTTGATTTACACAACATGCCTACCACTTTGAAGATGCAAAATAAGACAAAAAAAAACAGAACTTGAGCGTGCATAACTATTCACCCACCCAAAGTCAATACTTTGTAGAGACACCTTTTGCAGCAATTACAGCTGCAAGTCTCTTGGGGTATGTCTCTATAAGCTTGGTACATCTAGCCACTGGGATTTTTGCCCATTCTTCAAGGCATAACTGCTTCAGCTCCTTCAAGTTGGATGGGTTCCACTTGTGTACAGCAATCTTTAAGTCATACCACAGATTCTCAATTGGATGGAGGTCTGGGCTTTAACTACGCCATTCCAAGACATTTAAATGTTCCCCTTAAACCACTTGAATGTTTCCTTAGCAGAATGCTTAGGGTCACTGTCACCTGCTGGAAGGTGAACCTCCGTCCCAGTCTCAAATATCTGGAAGACTGAAATAGGTTTCCCCTCAAGAATTTCCCTGTATTTAGTGCCATCCATCATTCCTTCAATTCTGACCAGTTTCCCAGTCCCTGATGATGAAAGACATACCCACAGCATGATGCTGCCACCACCATGCTTCACTGTGGGAATGGTGTTCTCGGGGTGATGAGAGATGTTGGGTTTGTGCCAGACATAGCGTTTTCCTTGATGGCCAAAAAGCTCAATTTTAGTCTCATCTGACCAGAGCACCTTCTTTCATATGTTTGGGGAGTCTCTCACGTGCCTTTTGGCAAACACCAAAGTGTTTGCTTATTTTAACTTCTTTTTTAATTTTTATGTACACTCTTCCATGAAGCCCAGCTCTGTGGAGTGTACGGCTTAAAGTGGTCCTATGGACAGATACACCAATCTCAGCTGTAGAGCTTTGCAGCTCCTTCAGGGTTATCTCTGATTAATTCCCTCCTTGGCTGGTCCGTAAAGGACCTTGTGAAGATGCTGGAGGAAACAGGTACAAAAGTATCTATATCCACAGTAAAACAAGTCGTATATCGACATAACCTGAAAGGCCACTTAGCAAGGAAGAAGCCACTGCTCCAAAACCGCAATAGAAAAGCCAGACTACGGTTTGCAACTGCACATGGGGACAAAGATCGTACATTTTGGAGAAATGTCCTCTGGTCTGATGAAACAAAAATAGAACTGTTTGGCCATAATGACCATCGTTATGTTTGGAGGAAAAAGTGGGAGACTTGCAAGCCGAAGAACACCATCCCAACCATGAAGCACGGGGGTGGCAGCATCATGTTGTGGGGGTGCTTTGCTGCAGGAGGTACTGGTGCACTTCACAAAATAGATGGCATCATGAGGAAGGAAAATGACGTGCATATATTGAAGCAACATCTCAAGACATCAGTCAGGAAGTTAAAGCTTGGTCGCAAATAGGTCTTCCAAATGGACAATGACCCCATGCATTCTTCCAAAGTTGTGTCAAAATGGCTTAAGGACCAGCAAGTCAAGGTATTGGAGAGGTCATCACAAAGCCCTGACCTCAATCTTATAGAAAATGTGTGTGAAGAACTGAAAAAGCGTGTGCGAGCAAGGAGGCCTATAAACCTGACTGAGCTCTGTCAGGAGGAATTTGACAAAATTCACCCAACTTATTGTGGAAGCTTGTGGAAGGCTACCCGAAACGTTTGACCCAAGTTAAAACATTTAAAGGCAATGCTACCAAATACTAATTGAGTGTATATGAACTTCTGACCCACTGGGAATGTGATGAAAGAAATAAAAGCTGAAATAAGTCCTTCTCTCTGCTATTACGACATTTCACATTCTTAAAATAAAGTGGTGATCCTAACTGACCTAAGACAGGGAATTTGTGCTAGGATTCAATGTCAGGAATTGTGAAAAACTGAGTTTAAATGTACTTGGCTAAGGTGTATGTAATCTTCCGACTTCAACTGTACGTCTCGTGTCTGAGCCATTGGATTGCGACTCTACTTTGTCTCTATACTGACGCTTAGCTTGTTTGATTGCCCTGCGGAGGGAATAGCTACACTGTTTGTATTCGGTGATGTTTTCATGTTTTTTATTACACAGAGTTGTACGAGATCTTCAGTTTCTTGGCAATTTCTCACATGGAATATCCTTCATTTCTCAGAACAAGAATAGACATTTACAACATTAACAATGTCTACACTGTATTTCTGATCGATTTGATGTTATTTGAATGGACAAAAAATTTGCTTTTCTTTCGAAAAACAAGGACATTTCTAAGTGTCCGTAAACTTTTGAACGGTAGTGTACACAATATGACATTTGTAATGTCTTTATTATTTTGGAACTTCTGTGAGTGTAATGTTTGCTGTTAAGTTGTATTGCTTATTTCACTTTTGTATATTATCTACTTCACTTGCTTTGGCAATGTTAACATATGTTTCCCATGCCAATAAAGCCCCTTGAATTTAACTGAATTGAGAGAGAGATATACTGAAGAGAGAGAGAGATACTGAAGAGAGAGAGAGATGTACCGAAGAGAGAGTTAGCGAGAGAGAGATATTCTGGAGAGAGAGATACTGAAGAAAGAGAGAGAGATACTGAAGAGAGCGAGAGAGAGAAACACTGAAGAGAGAGAGAACGAGAGAGATAGTGAAGAGAGAGAGCGAGATAGTGAAGAGAGAGAGATACTGAAGAGAGAGAGAGAGAAAGATACTGAAGAAAGAAAGATACTGAAGCGAGAGAGATGGAGATCGAGGCTGTAGAGAGAGAAAAAGAGACTTGAGAGAGAGACTGGAGAGAAGAGAGAGTCAATACCAGTGTTGGTGTTTTGTTCATGGTAAATTAAACACACTGCATCATCATCCTCTTATTAGGTAGATTGCCTCATCTGTCATTTAATAACACACAGACAAACAGTTCTCGTTTGCACCTCTGCCTCTCCATCCTCTGTCATCCTCTATCATGCTCCCTTCATCCTTTGTCATCCTCCCTGAGGGTTCTTTAATGCTCTACTTTTCTCTTTCTGTCTAAATGAACAAAACACTTAGAGAGTTAGTAGGAGGACATATCAGGCTCTCTGTTTGCTCATTAGATTTTCATGAGCTGTACACTCACTGCTTACTCACTCCCCTCTGGTTCAGTGGTGGTCCAATGTCTCATGTTCTTCTGACCAGGGACTTCTTTTTAACATTTGAGTCATTTAGCAGACACTCTTATCCAGAGTGACTTACAGTAGTCAGTGCAAGCATTTTTATACTGGTCCACCGTGGGAATTGAACCCACAACCCCTGGCTTTGCAAGCGCCCGTGCTCGACCATTACGGGACTCAGACTGAGCCACACGGGACCCAGTTACTCTGTTACTGGTAACTTGTTTAGAACTGGTTGGTTCTGATGGCTCTGTTGATTAGCGTGTCGTGACTAGTACACAGTCTCTATCACTGGAGTATAGTGGGTTTGATTCCTTAGTGGGCTACTGTATCATGTGTCAACTGTAAGTCACTTTGGATAAAAGTGTCTCCTAAATGACTCTATTATTTATACGATACATTAAAGCGGTCCCTGGATAAAACTGGAAACCGTTTAAAATCCTAAACCATGGAAAGGAACACTGCTCTGTTTCAAATGCTACTTCTCTAATGATTTTACCAGAGAACTCAATCAAATGAAAGGTACAGCCCCGGGCCTCTATTTTTACTGAAAGTTACTCTGCTGCACTTCTAGGAAAACAGCCCAGACAGACCATAATATAACATATAGACCTACAGGTTTTTATTGGAAGTCTAGGAAAACAGTCATAAACAATGTTGACGCTTGAGAGACGTCTTTGACAGATGAGAGAAGCTCAAAGCTGTCGGACATAGCCTACATTGTAGACTTGGTTAACTTAATGGGCATTTGGCTGAGACTCCCCATCCAACCACGGAGAAGATCAGGTGGGTCTTTCTCTGATCATTAGCCTCTCTGTATGTTTCCTGGTATTAAAACCTATGTGTGTATATATATTGTAACGACATACGCAGGTAACTACAGTGTGGTCAGAGGGAGAGAACACATATGTGGACTAGAAGCAGAATATGTATTTTTTTCCCCCAGCTGTATTAAGTAGATACAACACCTGTCTAGTTAACCAGGATGTTGAGTGGTGGTTAGGGGCTTGACTGGCGTTGAGTTGTCATTAGTATGGGTTAGGGTAAGGGGACTCAGGACATAGACTGGGGTCAGTGTTACTGAGGGAGGGAGACAACTACAGTACCAGCCTCTCCTCTTCGCCAAAGGACAAGAGAGTGGGAGAGGCAAAAAAAAAACACCCAGAGAAAAAGTATCGGAGTTATCCTTTTATAAATAAATGTTGTTTCCCCTGACTCTTTTTGAAAAGGTTGTCGTGGTTGAGTTTGTGGTGTAATCGTGGTTGAGTTTGTGGCTCAATGGGAATCTGGGTGAGGACCCCAGAAGTAAGAAGTGTTATGTAATGTTACTGTAGGTAACGCACAGCCGGCCGTCCACAGACACAGTCAGCTAGTCAATGCAGGACTCATTCTCAACAGCTGAGTTAAGTCGCCCCATCAGACTGCAAAAGACTGGACACTTATAATACGAGGACGCAAGCAGATACTCAAATCAGAGACAATGTAACTGATTTTAGAGGGACTCGTTCACCTTGTTGCACATCGGTTCAAACAGTGGGAATATTCAAGCTACTGTATATTTCAGTCAGTTTATGGATTCCCTCTTCGCGGCAGGTAGCCTAGTGGTTAGAGCGTTGGGCCAATAACCGCAAAGGCTGCTGGATCGAATCCCTGAGCTGACAAGGTAAAAATATGTCGTTCTGCCCCTGAACAAGGCAGTTTACCCACTGTTCCCTGGTAGGCCATCATTGTAAGTAAGAATTTGTTCTTAATTGACTTGTTAAATAAATAAAGGTAAAATAAAATAAAAATATATAATATTTATCCTGCCCCTGCCTTACCATGAAGATTATGCCAGGGTAAACTAGTCTCTGTATCTGTCAGCAAAATGGCAATGATGCTGTGATGTTGATTCTGCGATGCGAGTGTAAACGAGCCTGCACTTAGCATGGCGTGCCTTCAGGAGGGAGGTTAGTGTGTGTGTGTATGTTAGTACTGTGTGTTGTCTATTTGCTAATTAGAGTGATTAAAGTTTTAGCCTGGCAGAGGCCATTATGCTGTGCTGAAAGGCTCGGTACGCCCCAGCCTCACTGTGAAATGACATTAAAGCCTTGTTGAACAAAATAGAAAGTGTTGAATAGAGGAATAGAAGGGAGGAATGAGAGGGGGACGTAGATGAAGATGAAGCCTGCAAGCGTAGGTAATGCGCTCTTTTCTTCATCAGCACCGCCTCGCATTTATTTTTAGCCCTCAGCGGAGGGAGGGGGGGGCTTGGAGAGATAGTGGAGGATGATAGAGAAGAAGATACTGTAATACAGTAGTAGACTGGAGTAGACTGGAGGGTAATGGTGAATGCACGCTAAACTGGTGTCTCTCTCTCGTCTCCAGATGATCTCACAGACTGAATGGGACCACAAGAGGGGTGCCCGGGGATCCCAGGTAGGACAGAGAAGGGGAGAAAGGGGGAACATGCTTATTTTTCTAACTCTTTATTGAATGAACACTTCAGGTCAGTACAGTGATGGGGAGGGAGGAGGGGGAGAAAGGATGGAGAATACTTCTGTCTCTAACCGTATTGAATGAACACTGACGGAGCGAGAAATCGATAACGCTACTTCTCACTTCTCCACCTGACTGACCAGTGCTTGCGTGCATATCCCCTCCTCTCCTCCTTTCCGCCTCTCCCCCTCTCTCCCTCCCCCCTGGTCAGATGGGGCAACTGCTGTCTCAGTCTGATCAGGAAATACTTAAATGCGTTCCTTTAGGTGGCTGGTTTTGTTTTAAGAGTCAGGCAATTACAGAGCAACATAAAATTGCATGCCTCGACATTGATCTAAAGTCAGTTTGTGGTTTTTTCCCCTAGTGGTTAAGGTTAGGATTAGGGGAGGATAAACTAATCCTAGATCCGTGTCAATCTCAGTAACTGAAAAGTCAATAGTTAAAATCCCGAGCTGGCCAATTGGAAAAATCTTCCATTCTGCCCTTGAACAAGGCAGTTAACCCCCAACAACAACTGCTCCCTGGGCACCGATGATGTCTATTAAGGCAGCCCCCCCAGCACCTCTCCGATTCAGAGGGGTTGGGTTAAATGTGGGAGACACATTTCGGTTGAATGCATTCTGTTGTGCAACTGACTAGGTATCCCCCTTCCCCTAGTTATTATTAGAGATGATGGTGATGCTATAGGCATACAGTAGGAAATGCAACTCTGTAGACTGCAGTAAATGGGGAATAACTGGAGATGATTGATTTTATAGGCATACGTTCCAAAAATATATATAATAATGGAAACTTGTAGAGAAATAAATGACACTAGAACTGGCTGAACAATGTGTCTGAGTGAGCATAAGCATTGGGATATTGACATTATTCTAGTCTTCTCCCATCTGTGAATGGGAGTGTCTATATGTGTGTATTTTAGTTCAGAAAGAGCAGGTCTAGAAAGAGAATGTATCGCTCATCCCACAGTGTCTCTTCAGTCCCTGATATGAATGCTCGGCTATGCAAAGCCAACTGACATTTACTCCTGAGGTGTTGAACTGTTGACGCTGCTGGTCATCTATGAACATTTCAACGTCTTAAACAACGATCTTGCCTACACGACTATGTAATCTTATAATCACCACCCGGCACAGCCAGAAGAGGACTGGCCACCCCTCGGAACCCGGTTCCTCATAGGTTCCTGCCTTTCCAGGGATTTTTTTCTTAGCCTCTGTGCTTCTACCTCTGCATTGCTTGCTCTTTGGTGTCTTAGGTTGGGTGTCCAGCCAGGTCACTCGAGATCCAAGGAGATATTTGACATTCTTCCAGGTACCCAGGTGCGTCGGGAGATGCCTTTAAAACTGGCCACTAGGGGCAACAGTAAGGACTATTACCCTTAAGTAGGCTTGCGGCTTGCTGAGGCATTACGGATGGGGATAGTGGATAGGAGAAACCAGCGAGCTCCGGCTCTGAGGGTCGCCTGCTCAGTCCCAGCACTAGGAACTCTTTTTTAAATATATATTTTTTTAACCCAATCCCAAACCTTAACCCTTACCGTACCCATTCGGAATGAATTCCTAAACCTGGAAAACACTTGAATACCTGTCACGTTTACTCCCACTCCCCCACTCCGGCGCTCGTTGTCGCCAGTGTGGTGATTAATACACACACCTGTCACCATCGTTACGTGCACCTGCCCCTCATGAGACTCACCTGGACTGCATCACTTCCATGATTTCCATCCCTCTACCTGTCACTCCCTCAGGTTCATTCCCCAGTCAGCCTTGTTGTTATTTTCCTGTTCTTATGTCCAGATGCTGTTCGTGTTTAGTTCCATGTTTATTTATTATTAAATCCACACCCGTACTTGCTTCTCGTCTCCCAGCGTCTGTGTTACAATACCAAAGTCAAATCGTGTCAAACTGTGAGATCGTGTTATCTGTATATCCCTTTGTGACAGCTGCTGCTCTTAAAAAGGGCTGTATAAAATACATTTGATTGATGAATGCACTGCCATGCTCTCAATAGTCTAACGTGGCTTCCTCTCCTCATCTCTTCTGCTCATATCCTCCCCTTCATCGCTCCTTATTCATTGTTTACTCATGAGAAAGCGTTGTACTAGTGAAAGCAAATACCTGGTAAAAGCCTCGTGCTATTGCTCTCAGCTGTGTCTTCAGTTTCACAGAAGATGAAAGAGAGAGGACACGAGGAGAGGATGAAGCCACTTTAGACTACTGAGACATGTCTGTGATGTGTGGGTAGCACTGTACTAATGCAAATCACCCACTTGTATTATTTCTCGTCTTTTCACACTATTAATAATCAAAGGGAAACTCGTAGGACGGGATGACGCGTTGTTGCGTCCAATTTAACCCAAATAACTATTTTTATTGTGTAGGACTCACTTTGCTCTTTATCCCTGCGTCTCTTAGCAACAGGCTATTTTCTATATAAATGCTTCCTGTCTGTCTGCCCACCTCGGCGGAGCGACGAGTGCAGGAGCACCTAGGAGCATTCTCTCACAGGATTGGCTGAGGCAGGAGCAGGCGAGGGCCAGAGGGTTGTCGGGACTGACTGCATATGTGGTACAGTTGGGGCAGAGGAGAGAAGGGTGTGAGAGAGGAAGGGAAAGAGAGAGGGAGAGAAGAGAGGAGTGACAGTTTACTTTCTGAGGAGGGAGGGAGGACAGGCACCATAGTAGGGCAGCTACTGCGGCCGAGAGGAAGAGATTCAGGAGTCAGGCATCGGGTGTTTAGTGTTAGGCATTGGTCCCTGGTTGTGTGCATTGGTGCTATGATGAACAAGGCGTACACGTTGGGTACCATGAGATGCTATCAGGAGACCACCCATCCTCCCAAACAGGTGGGCTCTTTACCGGTGTGTATGTTTTCATCTGTGTACACTGTACTTTTTGTTGTTGTTGTTGATTCAACCAATTATTATTTAGTAACTGGTTCCACAGACTTTTATAGTTTACTAAACTTTTCGGGTCAAAGTGATACCTGAACATAACATTTTTTGGTTAGCCCAAACATAGCTTTAACGTGACAAGACGTAAGTTAGGAACGCCCACACATTAAAATTGTGCTCATAACACAGAATGTTTTCAACATACTTGATTACATTGTGCATTTATATGGAAATTATTATTCAACATGTCCTCACCTGGGATTGGAACTCACAACCTCTTGGTTCATACAATTCCAAGCTTTCTGCTACGTCACGTCAGTGTCAATGACTGGTTTCACCTGTATTCCTAGACTTTACACTTCAAAATGAAATGCAGCTCTGTTAAAAGTCAACTCCAGAAAAACGATTTGATTTATCGTAGTGATTAAGGGTCAACATTAAAACAGAAAACCCTAGAATAAGTCAATCAAATCAATGATGAGAGAATAATCAGATAGCTGACAGAGACGTGGTGATGTGTCAGGAAGTTAATAATGCCGTGAACCAGGAGGTTGTGAGTTCAAATCCCATGTAAAGAAACATAGAATTGTATCTGTTATGTGGTACGCATATCTGTACCTGCTTCAAAGATAGTGTGTCTGACAGGGAAGCAGGTCAGCTTGGGCTTCCACCCCTAGAGGATTTGAAGAGATCTGTGCCGGCCTAATGGCAAACTACACATTGAAATGTAAATGATGGCACACTGGTTCACATCACCTGTTGAAGTCAGTAGAACCCAGGTAGCCTGACACTAGCCTAACAGTAATCCAGAAACAGTGAGGAAGGGTTTGGGGAAGCTACTCCAAAGTTCACAACATTGTGCAGTTTTAGGAAAATAGAGTTAAGAAAATATTTACTAAATAAACTAAAGTAAGAAAAAAAAAGTTGAGGTCATTTGTACATGTAGGTAGAGGTAAAGTGACTATGCATAGATAATAAGCAGCGAGTAGCAGCAGTGTAAAAGCAAAGGGGGGTGGGTTTCAATGCAAATAGTCTGGGTGACCATTTGATTAATTGTTCAGCAGTCTTATGGCTTGGGGGTAGAAGCGGTTAAGGAGCCTTTTGGACCTAGACTTTGCGCTCCAGTAGCGCTTGCAATGCTGAAGCAGAGAGAACAGTCTATAACTTGGTTGGTGACTGGAGTCTCTGACAATTTTTTGGGCCTTTCTCTAACACACTGCCTAGTATATAGGTCCTGGATGGCAGGAAGCTTGGCCCCAGTGTTGTACTGGGCTGTACGCACTACCCTCTGAAGTGCGTTATGGTCGGATGCCAAGCAGTTGCCATACCAGGTGACAATGCAACCGCTCAGGATGCTCTTGATGGTGCGGCTGTAGAAGATCTGGGGACCCATGCCAAATATTTTCTTCACAACATTCTTGTTGTATTTGGACCATGATAGATTGTTGGTGATGTGGACGCCAAGGAACTTGAAACTCTCAACCTGCTCCACTACAGCCAAGTCGATTTGAACGGGGGCATGTTCGGCCCTCCTCTTCCTGTAGTCCGCGATCATCTCCTTTGTCTTTCTCACGTTGAGGGAGAGGTTGTTGTCCTGGCACCACAATGCCAGGTCTCTAACCTCCTCCCTATAGGCTGTCTCATCGCTGTCGGTGATCAGGCCTATGATCGTTGTGTCGTCAGCAAACTTAATGATCGTGTCGTGTTTGGCCACACAGTCTTGGCAACTCACCCCTGAGGGGCCCCCATTTTGAGGATCAGCATGGCAGATGTGTTGTTGCCTACCCTTACCATCTGGGGGCGGCCCGTCGGGAAGTCCAGGATCCAGTTGCAAAGGGAGGTGTTTAATTCCAGGGTCCTTAGCTTAGTGATGAGCTTTGTGGGCACTATGGTGTTGAACGCTGAGCAGTAGTCAATGAACAGCATTCTCACATACAGTTGAATTCGGAAGTTTACATATACTTAGGTTGGAGTCATTAAAACTCAATTTTCAACCACTCCACAAATTTCTTGTTAACAAACTATAGTTTTGGCAAGTCGGTTAGGACATCTACTTTGTGCATGACACAAGTCATTTTTCCAACAATTGATTACAGACAGATTATTTCATTTATTTCACTGTATCATAATTCCAGTGGGTCAGAAGTTTACAAACACTATGTTGACTGTGCCTTTAAACAGCTTGGAAAATTCCAGAAAATGATGTCATGGCTTTAGAAGCTTCTGATAGGCTAAATTACATCATTTGAGTGGATGTGGATGTATTTCAAAGCCTACCTTCAAACTCATATTCCAGTCTGTGCTAGCAAAACAGTCCTGTAGCGTAGCATCTGCGTCATCTGATCACTTCCATATTGAGTGAGTCACTGGGACTTCCTGTTTAGTTTTTGCGTGTAACCAGGAATCAGGAGGATAGAATTATGTTCAGATTTGCCAAATGGAGGGCGAGGGAGAACTTTGTACACGTCTCTGTGTGTGGAGTAAAGGTGTTTTTTTCCTCTGGTTGCACATGTGACGTGCTGGTAGAAATGAGGTAAAACGGATTCAAGTTTGCCTGCATTAAAGGCCCCGGTTACTAGGAATGCCATTTCTGGATGAGCATTTTCTTGTTTGCTTATGACTTATACGGCTCTGTGTCGTCGTTCAGCCACGACTCGGTGAAACATAAGATATTGCAGTTTTTAATTTCCCATTGGTAGGATAGTCTCGAACAAAGCTCATCCAGTTTATTCTCCAGTGATTGCACGTTGGCCAATAGAACGGATGGTGGAGGCGGGTTACCCACTCGTCGACAAATTCTCACAAGGCCTCTTGATTTCCGCCCCCTGTATTTCCTTATTTTCTTCATGTGAATAACAGGGATTTGGGCTTTGTCTGGGAGCAGCATTATGTCCTTCTCGTCAGATTCATTAAAGAGGTGAGTAATCGCTGTTCTGATTTCCAGAAGCTCTTTTCGGTAGCATCAACATTATTGTCACGCCCTGCCCCATTGTCACGCGCTGCCCCATTCTGGTATATCCTTCTGAAAGTAGGATAAACCACCCTTCGTCGGAAGATAACTTTACCACAAAGTTTTATTATTGCACTTTTATTTGACTAATTCCTTCTGATTGTTCTGTAGCTATCAGAATGTGTGAGTATTGTACTGTGTCAGTGAATGTTATTGACTGTAGTAATAGTGTAGAGCAGGGCTCTCCAACCCTGTTCCTGGAGAGCTACCATCCTGTAGGTTTTCACTCCAACCCCAATCTAGTACAGCTGATTCCAATAATTAGCTGAATCAGGTTAATTACAACTGGGGTCGGATTGAAAACCTACAGGAGGGTAGCTCTCCAGGAACAGGGTTGGAGAACCCTGGTGTAGAGTACTGTGATAATACTGTATTAGAGTATTGTTGACTGTAGTAAGTGTAGAATTCTGTAGTAGTACTGTAGTAGAGTCATATTTACTGTAGTTATAGTGTAGACTAGAGTACTGCCGTAATACTGTATTAGAGTATCGTTGACTCTAGTAATAGTGTAGACCAGAGTACTGTAGTAAAACTGTATTAGAGTATTGTTGACTGCAGTAATAGTGTAGACCAGATTACTGTAGTAATACTGTATTAGAGTATTGCTAACTGTGGTAATAGTGTAGAGTACTGTAGTAATACCGTATTAGAGTATTGTTGACTGTAGTAATAGTGTAGAATACTGTAGTAATACCGTATTAGAGTATTGTTGACTGTGGTAATAGTGTGGAGTACTGTAGTAATACCGTATTAGTGTATTGTTAACTGTGGTAATAGTGTAGAGTACTGTAGTAATACCGTATTAGTGTATTGTTGACTGTAGTAATAGTGTAGAGTACTGTAGTAATACTTTATTAGAGTATTGTTGACTGTGGTAATAGTGTAGAGTACTGTAGTAATACTGTATTAGAGTATTGTTGACTGTGGTAATAGTGTAGAGTACTGTAGTAATACTGTACTAGAGTATTGTTGACTGTGGTAATAGTGTAGAGTACTGTAGTAATACTGTATTAGAGTATTGTTAACTGTGGTAATAGTGTAGAGTACTGTAGTAATACTGTATTAGAGTATTGTTGACTGTAGTAATAGTGTAGAGTACTGTAGTAATACTGTATTAGTGTATTATTGACTGTAGTAATAGTGTAGAGTACTGTAGTAATACTGTATTAGAGTATTGTTAGCTGTAGTAATAGTGGAGTGCTGCAGTTTGGATGTCAGCCAGTCTGTAACTGTCGGGCTGTTCATTTTCCACCTGGCTAACTCAGTTCTGCCTGTGGACCCAGCTCACCATCTGTACACACACACATACCGGCACGCACACGTGCACATAGACACATTCATGCACACACACACACACACACCACCACACACACTCACACATTACACACAGCCGTGCTTACGCCTGAAGTGGTCTCATGTGCCTTTCAGTGTCTCTGAGGAGAAATGATGAGAAAAAAAGAAAGAGAGGAAGAGAACACGTCCCATTCCGATGGAAAGAACAAACGCTGCTCTCTAGTGTACTGGAAAATGGATTCCTCTAGTTTGCATAGCTTTCTTCCTCTATATGCAGTGTTAAACCTGTATGCAGAATCACATAGGTAATGTAGTTACTGTGAAATAAGGGCCTGGGTTTACAGTACATGCTTCTTGTACAACCCTACAGCTGTTCAATTAATGACAGATATTGACAAGCTGTTCCCTTGGGTCTCTCGTGTGTGTGTGTGTGTGTGTGTGTGTGTGTGTGTGTGTGTGTGTGTGTGTGTGTGTGTGTGTGTGTGTGTGTGTGTGTGTGTGTGTGCGCGTGTGTGTGTGCGCGTGCATGTGTGTGCATGCGCGCGTGTGTGTGCGTGTGTGCCTATGCGTGCACTCAGTGACTTCTCTCTGTGTTCTTGGTCTGTATGCGACCTGTGTTTAAACCCATCAAGATCAATACTTCTCTACTCCCTGATCTCTGTCTCCGCTATAACTGCTCCCACTATCACTTGATTGGCCTAAATACACACATACTCACGTAAAGGCGATGCACACAGGCACACACTCTCTATCTTGTTATCAACAGTATCGTTCTCTCTCTCTCTCTCTCTCTCTCGCTCGCACCCGCCCTCCCTCTGTCCCTCGCTTTCTCTCTCCCAGGGACATGAGCCAGCCACACAGAGTCCATTACTGCCAGGTAATGGTTGAATGTCGCAACCGCAGGATGTCGTTAAAGACCTGAGTGAAGAGAGCTCTAATGGGTTTTGTTCAGGTTGAGCTGATTTCGCACAGCAATAGAGATAGTCTGCGTCTCAAATGGTACCCTATTCCCTATGTAGTGCACTACTTTTGACCAGGGCCCATAGCTAGGGTATCAGAGCATCAGGCCACTTTGAGGAATCTATTAGCTCTCTCTTTCCGCATTGCTGTTCGATCTGTTTGGTGAGTCAGTCATCAGGGTCACGGTGTTTGAGGAGTTAATACGAGGTGTTTAAGTAAGCAAGATGATCAGGATGAATCAGTTGTACTGCTTACATAAGAGTTTCTGTACAGCAATGGGACACCGGTGTCTATCCCTGTTTCAACTCTCTGTAACTGCTATAAAACATCTCCGAAGTGCTGTTTTTGAATCTGTGTTTGTGTTTGAGAGAGAGAGAGATTTATTTATCTGGTATCTCATCTGATCACACAGCCGTTTGACCTGAGAATGTGGGAAATGTCCGTCCTGTGCTCTGCTGCGATCGGTTGTTTATGATGCTGCTCTGTTTACCGAACACTGAGAGGGAGTATTATTGGAGGCCGACAGAGACATGAGAGATAGAGAGAGGAGAGAGAGATGGAGTATGCGGAAGCCTCCCACACAAAGGATTTGCAAGGTCTCCCGTCCACTTACCCTCTCTCCTCTCGCTCACGCTCAAAATAAATCACTCAATATAGAGTTACAGTGCGCTCTCTTCCTTTTTGCCACATCTAACCCTGAAGCTTGTGATGAAACACACAGACACACGTCGACAAAGTCATAAAACCAACTAGTGCTGTGTCTCAATAGTATATAGTGGCTTCCTCTCCTTGTCTCCTCTCCTTCATTTGCTCTGACCTAAATGCACAGAATGGGTTAGAGTGATGCAGGTTGACGTTTATTGTCAGGAGTCTTGTCCTGGAAGCCGAACTGTTTAGATAGGTCAGTTGCAAAGTCAAAATGGGCTATATTGTAAAAATGTAGGAAAACTAAAATGTGCTCTTTGGTCTTCATTTCGAAAATCAGATTTTATGACTTTGTGGCAATGCCAGCTAGTGACCACTCTGCATAGCTGCCTCCAGAGCAAGATTAATGACGGAAAAAAACGAACCTGCTAGAGGGATATGGTGGATATCTACTAGGTTCACAAATCCAGTACTTTCACATCAGTGCATTTAGATGTAGGATCTTCATTTGATCACTCTTTTGTTGCTCAGAATTTTACACCTACACACTTTGTGATTTACGTACATTCTATGAAAACCCACACTAAGACACGGTTATATTAACAGTATTTCACTTTTCACGTAGCATACTTTTGGCGTAGCCTATCCACCAATCAAGCAACATTATGGACTACACTGTTGCTGCAGGATTTATTTTGCTGTGACAATATAGGTCAAATTAAAATCCAACATCTGTAGGAAGGAACGTAGATCTGGGAAGGATACCACTTTAGACAATTGAGATTCACCCTATGAAGCACAGTTTATAGTGGCTATTTACTTTCACAGATTCCCTGGTTGAAATGGCTTCACTATGAAATATGAATGGTAAAAAAACTCTCCTCTCAGTTGCAAAGGTGTGAAAAAAGTTCCAGAGGAAAATAATGGTCAGAAAGAAACTACAGTTTATGTTTTTGCAGTAATTCAGGACAGGAAATACCAGATTGAATGTTGTGACGCTTTCCCTGAGCACTGTGTAATTGGCCATGGCTGTTAGGGGAGTGTGTTAGGGGAGTGTGTGTGTGTGTCTGTTATTTCCCAGGGCTGTGGAGAGTGATTCTTGGCACTTGGATCTGATTCTAATGATGTTGCGTACAGTAAATCCAGCTATGCTCTGTACCGTAAAGAAAAGGGTGTCTTCCACATTTAACCCAACCCAACCAAGAGCTCAGCCTACTGCTGTGGACATGCCTTTTACTAAACTAAACCTTTTTGTCTGCTGAACTGGTCTAGACCGGAATCAGAGAGTAGAGAGGAGAGGAACGGAACTGAAAGGAAAGGAGCTGTAGGGGGCCAGGAATATTGGAGAGCAGCCTGGTCACTAGAAATAAACTTCAATTTCGGACGTTTGAAAAGGTCCTGAGAACGTCGATATATGCCTTCCTCCACGCTCACATTTTTTTTTTTCACAAGCGATTCCCGAGAACTCTCCAGGAGCTGGAGCTTGCAGCTTAGAACACTGCACCACCGCAGATCACAATGCTCTAGCAAGCCGTGAGAATAATTCATGCTAATATTGCGTTGTTTTGAATCATTTTTGTTTTAAGCCTTTCCCAAACCATAGCCCTAACCTTAACCAATCGGAATGAATGTCCAAACCCCTCAAATGAACTGTTTTCATTGTTCCCCCCTAATCAGGGGCTGATTTTGACCTGGGACACCGGGTGGGTGCAATTGATTATCAGGTAGAACCGAAAACCAGCCGACTCTGAACTTCATAGGGTAAGAATTTGAATACCCCCGGCCTAAACGGTTACCATTTGAGTTGTTTCTGTTTTAACCCTATAACCACGCGGAATTAATGCTTGAAAAACAGACGTTCATCCATAATACGTTGCATTTCGAGGGGAAACTATGAGATCTTGTTACAGCGAGAGCGGCATGTTGACATTGACAGGCGACTGGCGTCCAGGCGTCCATTATGGCCCAACTCTGCTATGACAAGAGGTGCCCATTATGGGTCTACTCTGACACGGCAGGGATGACCTTTTGACAGGAAGCATGTGCTGTATTGGTTAACAGGTCAAAACACTGATCCGCCCTGGCGACTGCTGTTGGGTGGTCTCAGGAAACTCAACATGGATTTATTGTAAAGTTTTGTCTAACGTCTGGACTTCAAGGAATGAGGTCCATCTCCATCTCCGAAAACAAGATGAAACACCATCTGTCCCTCTTGTCTTATTTGTGGTAAACAGAACAGGGTTTCACAACTCTCGGTCCTAGCAGGGGATGTTGCTGCCTGGTCCCTCAGATTTCACAAGTGACAAATACAAGGGGGTCTTGACACCAGCTCTTCCACTCTTCCACTGAACACTCACCAGATCTAGCCAGGTAGCTGTGGAGTTGTTATGTTATTGTGTTATTGTTATGGTGACTCCCTCTACTGTCCCTGTGTGATTGAGTTAGTCACTGCTACCCAGGCTGCTCTCATCCTCTCCCATCCCTCCCTAGGTTATTTATACAATTATCACCTCTGTAGGAGTAGAGCAGTCACACACACGTGAACGGTCACACACACACACGCACACACAGCAACAGAGACATGGTCACAAAGCCGGAGATGTTCCAGACAGCAATAGTCAGTACTCTAACGATGCACTATTATGACGCGTTAGATTAGTTTAGTCTAGTCTCCAGTGACTCCTGGGGATGGCAGCTAGTGGTCCTGTACGTAGCTCAGTTTATAAGAGCATGGCACTAGCAACACCAGAGTTGTCGCTTCAATTCCCACTGGGGTCATATACCAAAATGTTTGGACTGTTGTCACTTTGGGTCAAACTGTCAGCTACGTAAATTGCATTACAGTACTGTATTGGCCAATTTTATTCAAGCATACTAGACTTTGGATACATGTTTACTGTATAGGAGCTACTTTTTTTTTCTTGTTTTGGACTTTTTTCTTGCTTATTGGTATTGTGTTGATATTGTATTACTGCACTGTAGGTGTTAGAAACACACGCATTTTCGCTGCACCTACTGTAATCTGCTCATCTGTGTATGTGACCACTAAACTGTGATTTGATATATACAGCACATCTCTGATCTTGTCTCTCAGATAAAAAAAAAAAAAACTTGCTGTGAAGTAAAATCATAGTAGTCATCATCATAGTAGTACATTCGAGTATATATCATACTTGTTTCTACTTTACATACTGATAGGTTTGGATTGATGAACTTTAAATCCTTATAAATCATTAGTTGTAATAGAGAAATGCCATAGCCGAGGGGCTACACCAGAGGTTCATGGTTATCTGTAGGAGGAAAGTATATGGTGGGGGCAATTAAGCTTGGAATGTACTGAGTGCAGGGAAAGTGATCACATGTGGCAGGAATTGATAAAGGGAGAGAGCCAAGGATTAGTGATGAAGGGGGGTCGAGATCAGGTCAGGTCACTTAAGGGAGAAATAAAAGTCTATGGCCCATATTACTTAGTTTCCTGCTTAAGCAATAAAGATACAACGTTTGTTCAGATGTGTGGGAGGAGACTCAGCACAGAGGAAGGGTTAAATATCAGTGCTTATGTGAACAATGTGTTTTGTCTAATGTAGCTGTATGGATCCTGTGGGAAGAATTCAACTGGGTTAATAAGCTTTCATAGTGTCCATGGAGTTTTTTACTCTGAGAAATAGAACCGAACACTACCATTTTCATTATGTAGGTCTCAAAATATGTAGTGAATTATAACAGTTTACTTGTCAAATTCTATACATTTACCACACGTTGAAGTGATCATCAATTAAGAGTAGTCGGATTAAGGGCGTTTCACACATCGTTTTGAGCTATAGTTCGCATCAGAGTTTGACTATGTATTACATTGCATTTTTGTCATTTGGTCCGGTTGGTTTCACATTGCCAAAATTGTAAATGAACAGAAATTCCTAAACAACCACTTGTCTATGCACGTCATTTGTTTATTGGACAAAAATGCTCGAACTAAATCCATTTAGGATTATCATAAAGCATCACTTGTGCGTCCCAATCTTCCTATTACTTTCGCTTTGGTCTTCCAACAACATGCATTAGAGGAAACAGCGCAAACCACTCTAACTGCGACACGAATAGTCTATATTCAGTACCCTATTTCCCCGGTATAGACCAGGGCTCCTTTAACCTGCATCGGATGCGCTCATAACTGCCCTGATATTAACAGAACGTTTCAGAAAGCCCAAGTTATGATCATGTGTGTATTTCATGCTTGCAGTCAAACAACCAATGACAATGCGCAACTTGGGTTATTTTCCTGTCTTTGGTCCAGACTGCGTTCTCACCTGAAGCGAACCGCAACACCTTAGGAATTGAATTGGAGCGAACCACAGAGCGTTTAGTGCGCTCCCGAGTGTGGATAGTTTTCACACCAGTCCAAATTTACCGAAATAAGAGGTTAAAAAAAAAGTTAGGAAAAAAACAATTTGGTGTGAAAGCCTCTTAAGTAATAGTAAAAATGTATTTTAACAAAAGAGAATAGAATCATAAAAGTAATGTGAGCATTGTATGAACATGTATTGCAATGTGAAACATGTATTTCTACATTTTGTGAAAAGTTGACTGTATGATTTGTTGTGTTGTACTTTTAGAAAAAAAGCCTTTTTGATGATCTGTTTTGAGTTTTGTAGGAAGAGTCGTAAAAATGTACCACAGACCAAAGTAATTCAAAAAACGATGTGTGTTTGCGTGTGTGTGCGTGCCCGTGTGTATGTGACCATCTAGCGGAAGCTTAACCTTTATTGCCTCAGTACACACAGCTGTGTGGATTCGTATGGAGTTAGGAGTTGTCTTGGATAAGATTAGTTGCTTCCATGCTTAGAGAGTAAACAATGTCAGCTGCTCTTCCATCATCTTAATAAGAGATCTATGGTATCTAAGTATTATTTTGACTAGTGCTAGTAGTAGTGTGGTAGCCTGGCGTTTGGTCTGAATGTTTTATGCATTTTCTTTATATGTCTCTCTGTGTGTTGAGCAAGTTTTGTCTTGAGCCATAGCTGTCTTTGTTAGTTCCAGCTTTACACTGGCAAGAGCCCACCTCAATGGGCTCCAAAATGGATAACATGTGTTGCAAACGCAAAGACATCCCATTGAAGAGCAGTGTCCTGCTGTGAAACTGTCTCCCCGACATGGCTTCCTGTCTGCTTTAATGTCAGATTTCAGAGTGCATGCATCTGGCTGCCAAAACATAGAAGCCCCTGTCACAAACAGCGTGTTTAGTATGTGTGTGTGACCCACAGAAGCTAGTCTGTTGCCACAGCAACCACTGGTCTGTCTATTCTATCACGGCCTTGCCAATACACAGTTGTTAATGGGCGCTGGAGTGACACAGAAGCGCACACACACACACACTGTCCTGGGATATGTATGGGATGAATGTAGATTCCAAGGAATGGCAGGATGAAATGCTAAGATTCAGACTCATCCTTCCTCCTTACTCTCTGGTTGTGTTTTCTCTGACACTCTTACATATATGAAATGAGTTAAAGGAGGATATAATGTCCCCTCCTTCCCCCATTACTCCCTTTAATATCTCCCCCCCCCCCCTCTCTCTTAACCTCATTGTTGGCGCTCTTTGTCTCTCCTCCTCTGCACTCCCCCGTCCCCCCCACACACACAGGTAGGTATCAGGGCAGAGGCAGAAACGGTGTGCGTCAGCGGGCCGTGACGTCTGCCTAGCAAAGTAATAGCGTCACCTTTACACAGCTTTCCTGCGCTAACTGACCATCTTTCTCTCCCCTTACACTCCCTTGCTTATTGTCCCTTATCCTTCCCTTCCCCCTCTCTCTCTCTCTCTCTCTCTCTCTCCCTCCCTCTTTCTCTCTCTCCACCCCCTGTCTCCCTCCTTTTCTTTTCCTTAAGTCGTCGGGCACCAGTGTGTTGGTGGACATAGCGGTGATGGGGGAAGCCCATGGATTGATCTCAGACCTGCTGGCGGACCCCTCTCTGCCCCCCAACACCTGCAGTTCCCTGCGGGCTGTCAGTAACCTGCTCAGTACCCAGATCAGTTTGCAGCCGCTGCACCGGCCTCGAATCAGCCCTCTGCAGGCACTCAGCGACACACACACCTGCTCCGACTCCGAAGACTGGCCAGAGAGAGAGAAACTGGCCATCCCAAAGGTAAAGGCTACTGTACTTTTATAGACACATGTAAGTATGTATAGTATGTGTGCATAAACACACACATACACCCACACAGGTTTTGAGCGCGCGTGAAAAATCGGAAATTATTTAATGAACTAACTTTTCAATGAGAACGCTTTGAGCTTTGAATGTTCATTTTTTCTGTTAGTTAGCACTTCTCTCTCTCTCTCTCACACACACACACACACACACACACACACACACACACACACACACACACACACACACACACACACACACACACACACACACACACCTCCTCTCAACCTCGTCCACACATCCCCGTTTCACCTCCCCATGCTGGAAAGACCCTATAATGTAGTGAACAGTGACGCAAATTCCCACAGAAGGCCTTTAATGTTTAACAAGGCCAATACTTCAAAATGCATGCAGGCACTTAGTGCGGAGGTGAGACTAAATAAAGTGTGTGTGATGCAGGATACCCCGAGAAGCTTTAAGCAGCCTCATTGAACTCGTTATTGATTCTACTGATGTAGTTACTGTCGGGTTATGTAGGCTGTAACTAGGGCCCGGTTTTTCCTTGTCGGGTGACGTTTTCAAGTCAGGGAAAAACGTTGGGTTCGTGGTATGGCTCATGGACACCAAAGCATTGCACTAGTGATTGTGGCTAGTCAACTATGAACATAGCCATAATGCCGAGTGTATGCTGTGTATTCGGTCAAATGCTATATATTTAAAAAAAACTTGAATTTAATTACATCTCTGGGGTTAATATATCATAACAGGAAGTTCTTTGCAGACATATAGCTCCTGTATCGGTCCTCAAACCCTTACCCTACTCCCTATAACTACTACGAACACGTGTGCTTAGCTTTACATCAGCAGTCTAGACCCCACTACCAATCTGTCTCTTCCTCTGTGCTATCTCACCATCTACTGTATCTGATACTGTAGCGCTCTACTCTCCTAGCTAGGCTGTTGACCACATTTCTGGTCTCCACTCACTCCAGACTCTCAGCCTGTGAATTAAAGGTGATATTCTGGCATTTCTGAGTGCAGACAAACACCACTGAGAGTCTCTGGTTCCTGAGCTGCTGCTGTTTTATCTGGGGTTCTCCACACCTGTGTCAACACAGAGTCTATCTGAATAAAACAGTGTCCGTCCAACATAAGGAACGAGAGTTCACCCCCCCCCCCCTCTTACTCTCTCTGATGGTTAAAAGTAATCAAAACACAATTTAGAGAAGGTCGTAGTGAGGAGGTGAGGCCCTTACATCTGCTACCCAGTCCTCATTGCCCCTTTACTTCCTTCCTCCTTCCCTCGGATCAGGATACTGTCTGGTTGTGCAGTTCTGTTTCTTGTATAAGAGCCGTTTCAACGTCGTGAAGCTTGGTCTGCTAGACAAAACACTTTCTGAAATTCCAGAGAAGAGATGTGCTACTCCGGAGTATTGGAGTTTTCCCCCCTGAAGACTGTGTGTGTGTGTGTGTGTGTGTGTGTGTGTGTGTGTGTGTGTGTGTGTGTGTGTGTGTGTGTGTGTGTGTGTGTGTGTGTCGTTGGTAACTCAGTCTGAGGGCCTAAGGGCCTAGGACAGAGAGAGGCTAGCTAAATGCAGTCCAGAGGAAAAGCTGTTTTGCTTGCACTGTGTGCCTCTGACGATAATGGGTTTAGATTAGAGAAGTTATTTATGCTTGAATGCTCCCCAAAACCTTTTTCTTTGGACAAATGCAGCCAAACCAATGTTTTGTATTAGACTGTGGTGAAAAACAAACACATCGTCGCTTCAAGTTCAGCATCCCAGGCGTATATAACAATTGTATAGTAATGGAAAATGTAGCTTGTTCTTAAACCAAGGCTCTCTCACCAGAAAATGTATTAATTGTATTAAATATACTGAACAAAAATATAAACGCAACATGTAAAGTGTTGGTCCCATGTTTCATGAGTTAAAATAAAAGATCCCCAAAAGCTTATTTCTTCCAAATGTAGTGCCCAAATGTGTTTACATCCCTGTTAGTGAGCATTTCTCCTTTGCCAAGATAATCCATCCACCTGACAGGTGTGGCATGTCAAGAAGCTGATTAAACAGCATGGTCATTACACTGGTGCACCTTCTGCTGGGGACAATAAAAGGAGAAGTTTTGTCACACCACACAACGCCACAGATGTCTCAAATTTTGAGGAAGCGTGCAATTGGCATACTGACTGCAGGCATGTCCACCAGAGCTGCTGCCAGAGAATGTAATGTTAATTTCTCTACCATAAGCCACCTCCAACGTCATTTTAGAGAACTTGGCAGTACGTCTAACCGGCCTCACAACCACAGACCACGTGTAACCATGTCAGCCCAGGCCCTCCACATCCGGATTCACCTGCGTGATCATCTGAGACCAGCCACCCGGACAGCTGATGAAACTCAGGATTAGTTCTGTCTGTAATAATGCCTTTTTTTGTGGAGAAAAGGTCATTCTGATTGGCTGGGCCTGACTCCCTAGTGGGTGGGCCTATGCCCTCCATGGCTGCGCCCCTGCTCAGTCATGTGACATTCATAGATTATCGCCTAATGAATTGATTTCATTTGACTGATTTCCTTCTAAGAACTGTAACTCAGTAAAATTGTTGCATTTCGCTGATATATTTTTGTTCAATATATTTGTATTCACTAGTACTTCATGCATCGCAAAGTAGTATTGCCATGCTATTAGACCCAGATAGATTTCAGAATAGATTCAATGAGGCAATGTTTAGAGCCCATTAGACACAAACCAGGGGTGATATGAGGAAGTTGACCCCTCCCCCTTGGCCGTGACACAGACTGTCTTTGTGAGTAACTGAAAGAGACATGGCTCACCTCGATAGCATCAGACATCTGGACCTCTGTAACCCTTTAAATCCTGCTCTGAGACGCTGAGTCTGTGAGCCAATCACCCTGTGTCTATCTCACCATCAGGTCGTATTGAATGTCATAAGGACGGCAATGACTGTACTCATATTATAACCAATGAAAATACTAATGGTCCTGAGAGAGAGGCTTTAGAAAGAGTAGGGTGACAAGACTGACCTGGTATGCACAGGGTGTGTGTGTTTCAGATGGATTAATATGCCAGGAAGCACACACACCCACACACGCACATATGCACACACACACACAAGCCCAGGAAAGAGTGAAATATGAATGTTCCTGTCAGCAAGGCTTTTCTCTGGTTCTGTTCTCTCTCTCTTTAGTCAATGAACAATGGTGCTTTTATCCTCTACTTTAAAACATATCTATCCAAATCGTAGATAAAATGAGTTTCATTAAGATGGAGTTAGTACCAGACTATACAGTATGCTTTGTATCAACACAACCTTTTTTTCCATTCAAACTAATCTCTCAAGCATGTGTGTTATGTTATTTGAACGGATAATAATGAATCATGCAGTCATTGGAAGATTTGACCTGGTACCGATTTTTTTGCCACATGATTCTGGGGGCCTTCCTCCAGGTCTGCCATCTGTCACGTTCCCTTATCAACCGGAAAACCATCATCTGCCCACCTCAAATGTTCTTCTCCTTTCACAATGTTTGTCTGTAGAGGTGGACCTCTGGTCTTCCGTCCAGGTTGCTGTTGGTGCACAGCAGAGGATCAAATGTTGACCAGTAGATGCATTTTGCTACACCCACAATAACAACTGCTAAATATGTGTATGTGCCAAATAACATTTGATTTGATTGGCTGTTCAGAGAGCTGGACCTGACCCACGACTTTATGTGCGTCTGTGTGTGTTGTAGCGTCTGAGACGGAGCCTGCCTCCAGGCCTGCTGAGAAGGATCTCCTCTACATGGACCACCACCACCTCAGCTACAGGTCTTCCCACCATAGAACCAGGACCTGTACGCAGAGACCGCTCTGCCAGCATCAAACCCCTCCACGACAGTCCACCATGCAGGTAGCCTACACTATCCCCTACTACCCTTTTCTCCCCTCTTCTATCCCTCTCTCCTCTTTCTCTCTCGCCCCTCTCTCTCTCTCCCTCTTTTTCCCATTCTCCCTCTCTCACTCCTTTCCCTCTCTCTCTTTACATCCAGACGTCAGACTTGCTTCCTGCTGCTCCAGTAGCTTCTCGTTGGGGTCACCCTGAGGCCAGCGGTCCTCATAAGGTCCTCCCCAGCTGCAAACCCTCCTCCTTTTATGGCCCGTCGTGAAATATTAGACCTGTAATGCACGTGCAACACTGATATATTTTCTTAGTGGTGAATGATGGATGGGTCATGTGGGAGTTTGAACTGGAGAATGTAGGATGTTCTATGTGTATGTCTGTCTTTGAAGGAGACTGGTCTGTTTGTGGCTCCAGTCCTGTGGAGTGCTCCTCCTACATCTGTACAGAGACTGCGTTTTAGCATCCAGCAGTCTGTTGCCCAAACCTAAACTGACCCTAGTCCTCTACTTCCCACCATATACTCTCTTACCCCTACCTCCTTCCACTTTGTAGATCCTAAAGATTTGGTGCATGTGTAAGAATATGTGTAAGAAATACGCAGAATAAACCACTTAGCCTGAGATGATAACATTGTTTGAGACATACAGATGATAATGCACACCACTTTTGGGATTCATTCCATTTCCACTTTGTGTCAGGCTCAGAACTGGCTGTTCTCCCCGGGGACCAGTCTGTGTTGTTCTGGCCAAAATAACGTGCCTCTTGGTGCTATTATTTATCATCTAAATTGTTCCTCTGTTTGAGATATTGGTTGAAGGTCAGAGATGAACAATTAATCCTGAAGTCAGATTGGTATCTGCAGACTTCAGTCTGGCTCTTTGGCGGCTTCCTGGAGACAAAACATTCTAGAATAAATGTCCCAGGGAGATTTTTATCCTGTATGTCAGAGTAGGCTTAAAATACTGCTGGGGTCACCACCCAGTACACTCATAGAAAAAAAGTTATTCGGTTGTCCCCATCGGAGAACACATTTTGGTTCCAGGTAGAACCCTTTTTGGTTCCAGATTGGACCCTTTCGGGGGCCCACAGGCTGCTTCCTTTTACAGTGCAGACAGTCTGTGGTTGTGATATCCTGTGTGCTAGAGTATTGTGACTTACTGAGGTTTTGATATACCGTGTGTTTTCCAGCATGGGGAACAGTGAGTCGTGGAACAGCTCTGTAATGCTCACCATCTCGAAGAGTCGCTCCATGTCTGCCTCCTACTCTGCTTCAGCCACCTCCAACCACCTCTACAACAGACGCATGACCAGACCAGGTGTGTGTTCGTATGAGTGTGTGTAGACACTTTATGTGACATTTGTGTCCCATCAGAACAGAACAGGTCATTTAGAATGATTAAAATGTTACGGGGCCATGTAGGAGATGCAAGAGACGGGTTAACCCATTCTTTGTCCATTCAGTTTGTGTGTGTGCCTGTGTCGGTGCATATGTGCACTTGTGTGTGGGCAGTATGTGCAATTTCTATTTTGTCTTTGTTTAAATCGTGATCTGATATTTTACATTTCATTGAACCAGTCTTCCCTCCTAATAACCCTGTTTTCTCTTCAGGTTACCCCTCTTCCAACATATCACCTCTGGCCTCTCCCTGCCACTCCCCTCCAGTCCAGGGGACACCTGTCTCCAGCCCCACCACCAAGTCCTGCTCTGTGGACCTACCAGAGCCTGTGGACAGCCAGGGAGAGAGGCCTGTGGGCCCCCAGACCCCACACAGAGCCTTAACACACAGCATCAGTGCACCTAGCTCCACCACACCGCACTGGGGGCCACCATCTTTCTGCAGCAGGTAACAAACACAGACTTACAGATATACACAAAACAGATACCGTCCCTGTTGCTGTCAGAAAGAGGTACCACAAACAGAATATACACACAGAGAAAAGCTTGATCGTCGCATTCTTGCCCGTTACTTCACTGATAATTGGCAGCGTTGTCTAGAAGACACTGAAGCAGAGACTGAGGAAGTCGTGCATGTAGCTCGGAGACGTTGTTTAACGGCATCATGCTGGTTCACTGTCCTGTTTGGGTGCATGTGTCTTACAATGGGAGATAGATGAGTAATAGATGAGATAGATGAGTAACCAGTCACGTCATGAGCCTGTACAGAGAGAAAGAGAGAGACAGAGAGACAGAGAGCGAGACAGAGAGAGAGACAAAGAGAGAGAGACAAAGAGAGAGCGAGAGAGACAAAGAGCGAGAGAGAGACGAAGAGACTTCCTCTGAGGCACATGGACTCATGCCATAGAGAGAGCGAGAGAGAGAGAGAGAGAGAGAGAGAGAGAAAAGCAGTGAGATAGTCAAAGAGAGAGAGAGAGACGAAGAGACTTCCTCTGAGGCACATGGACTCATGCCATAGAGAGAGAGAGAGAGAGAGAGAGAGAGAGAGAGAGAGAGAGAGAGAGAGAGAGAGAGAGCAGTGAGATAGTCAAAGAGAGAGAGAGAGAAATAGATAGAGACTTCCTCAGAGGCATATGGACTCACGCCAGCGAGTCACAGAGAAGGTCCCGCTGCAATGTTCTAAGACAAGAGGACATGGATAAGAAGTACAGGTTGTCTTAATAGGCGACAAGATGTTCAGTTATTAAGATGAGTGATCTAAGAGAAGTCCACCACAGAAGAAATACATAAAGACAATAATGAAGGGCTGGATGTGGGAGGGTTATAAGTGTTGAAATGGTGGACATAAAGGAAACTATAAAGTAAGTGATGGAGGCCAGGGTTGTGTTGTTGACATGGGAAGGGAGTACTGGGGTCTATTCACTCGGAACCAAACTGAAAAAAATGGGGAGGGACATACTGTACTGAACTTGTCCAATAGAAACTCTCGTTTCCATTGTGAAACGTTTTGTTACGGTTTGCACTAGTGGATATGATTGTCTGAGAGAACTTGATGACCTCAGTGCGGCTTTTGACGTTATCAATGTCTAACAGTGTTCTTTAATGAAAGACTCTCCAACATAATCAAGGTAGAATCAGGAATTCCCCAGGGCTGCTGTCTAGGCCCCTTACTTTTTCAATATTTACTAATGTCATGCCACTGGCTTTGATTAACAATCTATATACTGTATGCAGATGACTTAACACTATACACGTCCGCTACTACAAGGAGTGAAATTACTGCAACACTTAACAACGAGCTGCAGTCAGTTTCAGAATGGGTGGCAAGAATTAAATTAGTCTTAAATATTTAAAAAACTAAAAGCTTTGTGTTTGGGTTAAATCATTCACTAAACCCTAAACTTCAACTAAATCTTGTGATGAAGAATTTGAACATTGAGCATATTGAGGTGACTAAACTGCTTGGAAGAACCCTGGATTGTAAACTGTAATGGTCAAAACATGTTGATGTAACAGTAGCTAAAATGGGGAGAAGTCTGTCCATAATGAAGCGCTGCTCTGCCTTCTTAACACACTACCAACAAGGCAGGTCCTATAGGCCCTAGTTTTGTCACACCCGGACTACTGTCCAGTTGTGTGGTCAGGTGCCACAATGAAGGACTTAGGAAATTGCAATTGGCTCAGAACAGGGCAGCATGGCTGTCCCTTCAATGTACACAGAGTGCCTAGATTAAAAAGTGAGACAGCGCCGATAGAGATGGCAGTTTCGCTTCTAGTCCTGTGCAGTATTTAGTTTTTTGAATGTATTATTTCATACATGATTCTTCCAGAAAACCTTCAGTGTTATTACATACAGCCGGGAAGAACTATTGGATATCAGAGAGATGTCAACTTAACAGCACAACCAGCACTACGACCAGAAATACGACTTTCCCAAAGCGGATCCTTTGTCTGCACCTCCCAGGGCATTTTAACTGATTCCAGAGGCCGACCCAAAACAACTCCGCCAGAGGAGAGAGTGCCGGAGCGGTCTTCTAGTGAGGCTTCGGATGCGCGCACACCCCCAACCGCTTCCGAGTATATTACTCACTAATGTCCAGTCCCTAGTTAACGACTCATTGATGTATACGCTGACTCGGTGAGCGAGTTTATAAGGAAGTGTATAGGAGATGTTGTATCCACTGTGACTATTAAAACCTTCCCTAACCAGAAACCGTGGATTGATGGCAGCATTTGCGCAAAACTGAAAGCACGTACCACCGCATTTAATCATGGCAAGGCGACATGGCCGAATACAAACAGTGTAGTTATTCCCTCCATAAAGCAATCAAACAAGCAAAGCGTCAGTATAGCGACAAAGTGGAGTCGCAATTCAACCGCTCAAATACGAGACGTACAGTGCCTTGCGAAAGTATTCGGCCCCCTTGAACTTTGCGACCTTTTGCCACATTTCAGGCTTCAAACATAAAGATATAAAACTGTATTTTTTTGTGAAGAATCAACAACAAGTGGGACACAATCATGAAGTGGAACGACATTTATTGGATATTTCAAACTTTTTTAACAAATCAAAAACTGAAAAATTGGGCGTGCAAAATTATTCAGCCCCCTTAAGTTAATACATTGTAGCGCCACCTTTTGCTGCGATTACAGCTGTAAGTCGCTTGGGGTATGTCTCTATCAGTTTTGCACATCTAGAGACTGACATTTTTTCCCATTCCTCCTTGCAAAACAGCTCGAGCTCAGTGAGTTTGGATGGAGAGCATTTGTGAACAGCAGTTTTCAGTTCTTTCCACAGATTCTCGATTGGATTCAGGTCTGGACTTTGACTTGGCCATTCTAACACCTGGATATGTTTATTTTTGAACCATTCCATTGTAGATTTTGCTTTATGTTTTGGATCATTGTCTTGTTGGAAGACAAATCTCCGTCCCAGTCTCAGGTCTTTTGCAGACTCCATCAGGTTTTCTTCCAGAATGGTCCTGTATTTGGCTCCATCCATCTTCCCATCAATTTTAACCATCTTCCCTGTCCCTGCTGAAGAAAAGCAGGCCCAAACCATGATGCTGCCACCACCATGTTTGACAGTGGGGATGGTGTGTTCACGGTGATGAGCTGTATTGCTTTTACTCCAAACATAACGTTTTGCATTGTTGCCAAAAAGTTCAATTTTGGTTTCATCTGACCAGAGCACCTTCTTCCACATGTTTGGTGTGTCTCCCAGGTGGCTTGTGGCAAACTTTAAACAACACTTTTTATGGATATCTTTAAGAAATGGCTTTCTTCTTGCCACTCTTCCATAAAGGCCAGATTTGTGCAATATACGACTGATTGTTGTCCTATGGACAGAGTCTCCCACCTCAGCTGTAGAGCTCTGCAGTTCATCCAGAGTGATCATGGGCCTCTTGGCTGCATCTCTGATCAGTCTTCTCCTTGTATGAGCTGAAAGTTTAGAGGGACGGCCAGGTCTTGGTAGATTTGCAGTGGTCTGATACTCCTTCCATTTCAATATTATCGCTTGCACAGTGCTCCTTGGGATGTTTAAAGCTTGGGAAATCTTTTTGTATCCAAATCCGGCTTTAAACTTCTTCACAACAGTATCTCGGACCTGCCTGGTGTGTTCCTTGTTCTTCATGATGCTCTCTGCGCTTTTGACGGACCTCTGAGACTATCACAGTGCAGGTGCATTTATACGGAGACTTGATTACACACAGGTGGATTGTATTTATCATCATTAGTCATTTAGGTCAACATTGGATCATTCAGAGATCCTCACTGAACTTCTGGAGAGAGTTTGCTGCACTGAAAGTAAAGGGACTGAATAATTTTGCACGTCCAATTTTTCAGTTTTTGATTTGTTAAAAAAGTTTGAAATATCCAATAAATGTCGTTCCACTTCATGATTGTGTCCCACTTGTTGTTGATTCTTCACAAAAAAATACAGTTTTATATCTTTATGTTTGAAGCCTGAAATGTGGCAAAAGGTCGCAAAGTTCAAGGGGGCCGAATACTTTCGCAAGGCACTGTATGTGGCAGCGTCTACAGACAATCACAGATTACAAAAAGAAAAAGAAAACCAGCCCTGTTGCAGACATCGATGTCTTGCTTCCAGAATAATTGAACAACTTCTTTGCGCGCTTTGAGGCCCGCTAACAAAGACTGTGGGCTCCCCTTCTCCATGGCCAATGTGAGTAAAACATTTAAACGTGTTAACCCCCGCAAGGCTGCCGGACCGGACGGCATCCCTAGCCGCATCCTCAGAGCATGCACAGACCAGCTGGCTAGTGTGTTTACGGACATATTCAATCAATCCCTATCCCAGTCTGCTGTCTCCACATGCTTCAAGATGGCCACCATTGTTCCTGTCCCAAGAAAGCTAAGGTAACTGAACCAAATTGACTAACGCCCCGTAGCACTGACTTCTGTCATCATGTAGTTCTTTGAAAGACTAGTCAAGGATCATATTACCTCCACCTTACCTGTCACTCTAGACCCACTGCAATTTGCTTACCACCCCAATAGGTCCTCAGACGATGCAATTGCCATCATACTGCACACTGCCCTATCCCATCTGGACGAGAGGAATACCTATGTAAGAATGCTGTTCATTGACTACAGCTCAGCATTCAACACCATAATACCCTCCAAATTCTTCATTAAGCTTGAGACCCTGGGTCTTGACCCCGCCCTGTGCAACTGGGTCCTGGACTTCCTGACGGGCCGCCCCCAGGTGGTGAAGGTCGGAAACGACATCTCCACTCCATTGACTCTCAACACTGGGGCCCCACAAGGCTGGATTCTCAGCCCCCTCCTGTACTCCCTGTTCACCCACGACTGTGTGGCCATGCACGCCTCCAACTCAATCATCAAGTTTGCAGACGACACTACAGTGGTAGACTTCATTACCAATGAGGCAGCCTACAGGGAGGTGAGGGCCCTCAGAGTGTGGTGTCAGGAAAATAACCTCTCACTCAATGTCAGCAAGACAAAAGAGATGATCGTGGACTACAGGAAACAGCAGAGGGAGCGCCCCCCCCACATTGACGGGACAGTGGAGAATGTGGAAAGTTTTAAGTTCCTCAGTTGCCGTATCACCGGCAAACTGAAATGGACCACCCACACAGACAGTGTGGTGAAAAAGGTGCAACATCACCTCTTCAGCCTCAGGAGGCAGAAATAATGTGGCTTGTCACCGAAAACCATCACTGACTTTAACAGGCGCACAATTGAGAGGATCCTGTCGGGCTGTATCACTGCCTGGTACGGCAACTGCACCGCTCAGAACCGCAGGCCTCTCCAGAGGCTAGTGCAGTCTGCACAACGCATCACTGGGGGAAAACTACCTTCCCTCCAGGACACCTACAACACCCGATGTCACAGGAAGGCAAAAAATATCATCAAAGACAATAACCACCCGAGCCACTACCTGTTCACCCCGCTTCCACCCAGAAGGGGAGATCAGTACAGATGCACCAAAGCTGGGACAGAGAGATCTCAAGGCCATCAGATTGTTAAACAGCCACCACTAGCACAGAGAGGCGGCTTGCTACCTACAGACTTGATATAATTGGCCTCTTTAATAAATGGAACACTAGTCACTTTAATAATGCCACTTTAAGAATGTTTTCATATCTCGCATTACTCATCTCATATGTAAATACTGTATAATGTTTCCTTCACTATCTATTATTTACTATCTATTGCATCTCAGCCGCTCTGTCACTGCTCATCCATATATTTTATACTTATATATTCTCATCCCATACCTTTACTAGATTGTGTGTATTAGGTTTTGTTGTCGAAATTCTTAGAAGTTAGGTTTTGTTGTGGACTTGTTAGATATTATCTGTTAGATACTGCTGCACTGTCGGATCTAGAAGCATAAGCATTTTGTTACACTCGCAATAACATCTGCTAACCATGTGTTTGTGACCAATAACATCTGCTAACCATGTGTTTGTGACCAATAACATCTGCTAACCATGTGTATGTGACCAATAACATCTGCTAACCATGTGTATGTGACCAATAACATCTGCTAACCATGTGTATGTGACCAATAACATCTGCTAACCATGTGTATGTAACCAATAACATCTGCTAACCATGTGTATGTGACCAATAACATCTGCTAACCATGTGTATGTGACCAATAACATCTGCTAACCATGTGTATGTGACCAATAACATCTGCTAACCATGTGTATGTGACTAATAAAATGTGATTTGATTTGAATAATATTCATGTTAATCTCTCATGGCTCCAAGTAGAGATGTTGACTTCATCATTACTTGTTTTTGTAAGAAGTATTGGCATGTTGAATGAACCAAGCTGCCTGTTTAAACTACAAGCACACAGCTCAGACACCCATGCATACCCCACAAGACATGCCACCAGAGGTCTCTTCACAGTCCCTAAATCCAGAACAGACTATGGGAGGCACACAGTACTACATATAGCCATGACTACATGGAACTCTATTCCACATCAGGTAACTGATGCAAGCAGTAGAATCAGATATAAAAATACACCTTATGGAACAGCGGGGACTGTGAAGAGACACAAACACAGGCACAGACACACGCATACAGATGCACATGATAACAAACACACTCTACACACACATAAACATGGATTTTGTATTGTAGATATGTGGTTGTAGAGTACTGGCCTGAGGGCACACACTTATTAATATGTTGTGAAAAGTGTTATGAAATGTAATGTCATGTAACATTTGTTTTGGTAGATAACTGCCTTTCATGTTGCTGGACCACAGGAAGTAATGGGGATCTTTAATAAATACAAATACAAAATATCCACCCCTGGATCTGGCTGTGATGAGAGGAATAATGTCGTTGATCCTGGTTCAGCTAGAACAGCTGACCTTGGTTCCTCTCACGCTAATGATGCGGCTAACTCTTCACTTATCCTCTTGTTCACTTTTCTCCTCTCCCATGAGATATAAATGTCGAGCCTTTTGTCATATTGTAGTTATTTACATGTTTTGAATATCCTTTGTTTAGCTGTCCTCTGTCCCTCTCTCAGCTGTGGCAGACCGTACAGCAGGCTGAGCCATGGGGAGGGGTCTATGGACAAAGGGGACGTAATACCCCACCCTGGTAAGCAGTAAAAGGACACTTATCTACTTCTCCATATATGTCTTCTTTCTTAGTGTTACATTTATATCTGCCACGTTCCGAGCGTGTCAACCACCGGACTTAACCCCTGACCCCTGATCTGTTCTGTCCTATAAGATGGCCCGGCAGTGGCATCGTCAGACTATGAGAGCACCTACGAGACCAACCACAGTGACAGCAGTGACTTTGCACAGAACGAGGAGGACGGGGAGGGGGCCAAGAAGCCCTCAGACACCCAGGACGGGTGTAGGTCGTACCAGCCTGAGGGCATCGTCCTGCACCCCCTACTGCCACCTCCGGAGGTAGGTTCCACTATAGAAATGCATTGAGTGGAATGAAAATGGGTCTACAAATACGCTAAACATTTCATGACTGCAATATCAATCTATCAACACATTATAAAATGATGCATTTGATTCGAAGAACAAATACCAAATAACATGCTATAACATGCTATTTCCCTATACACTACCTTACTTGTAACATACTATTTATTACCCATAGCCACTTGAAATTACCCTTGATCCTGACCCCTGACCTCTAGGACACACAGCCCATCCTGGCCCCAGAGCCTCTGGTAATGCCAGAGCTGGATCCTCTGATGACTCAACTCAACAACTGGAACTTCCCCATCTTCAACCTGGTGGAGAAAACACACGGCCGCTCAGGATGCATCCTCAGCCAGGTGAGAACAGGCCTCAGCCAGGTGAGAACAGGCCTCAGCCAGGTGAGAACAGGCCTCAGCCAGGTGAGAACAGGCCTCAGCCAGGTGAGACTTAGCTAGATTAGAACCAGTGAGTACAGGTGAGAACAGCACATCTTCAACCTGGCGGAGAAGACACACTGACAGTCTGGCTGCATCCTCAGCCAGGTAAGGATAGATAAAGCCTTAGTCAGGTGAGAACAGGTGAGACTTAGCTAGGTGAGGATAGTCTTCAACCCGGAGAAGATTAGGTTGCATCCTCAGCCAGGTAAGGTTAGCTACTGCATAGCCAAGTGAGAAAATTCCAGACCTATTCAGGTAAGGATAGTTATACAGGTAAGAATGCTGCGGTGAAAACAGTCCATTGTGAACCAAGTGAGAATGGCGCAGACTTCAAATCAAACTTAATTTAAAATGCATTTTAAATCGCAACACAATTGAGAAAATACATTACGACAATGCAATGAAAAATAGTTAAAGCAAACAGGAAGCAGTAAAAAGTATGAATAAAAAGAATATAAGACAAAGATGATGTTAAAACAGTTACTGGTTAAAG
The DNA here is from genome assembly GCF_045791955.1 of Oncorhynchus clarkii lewisi. NCBI lineage: Eukaryota > Metazoa > Chordata > Actinopteri > Salmoniformes > Salmonidae > Oncorhynchus > Oncorhynchus clarkii. The sequence continues at coordinate 12,476,655 of NC_092179.1, read as the reverse complement.
TCCAAGCTAGAAAGGTGGGGTTTTAAACGTGATGTGAAAGCCTCAATGGTGTCTGTCCCTCTTACCTGACAGGAACAGCTATTCCATAATTGAGGGGCTTTGGAAGACAGAGAAATCCGCTCCCCCGATGTGTGCATGGAGTGATGCTTGTGAATAAAGCACTGTGAGATATGGGTGGGATTACACTGCCATCTACTGGTTGAAACAGGAGTTACAAGTTATTGGAATTGCGGTGTACTGTAAACCAAGACAGCAGTGGGGTCTTGGTTTACACTCAGTTTTCTACCACAAAACACCAGAAAATGACCAGAAAGAGTAGAACCAGCTCACCTGCTTTTACACTATGATTTGATTATTAGATGTTACATTTATCTTTTGAAACAAATAGTTTCACCATGTTAAAATGAGAATTCAATTCAAGTAACAGGGCTGACCTTAAAAATGTTTTCTTCTTAAAATGAATCACTAATCGCATGAAATAAATAATGAGCTTTGGAAATGACTTTATCGAAGCAACACAATAACTATGTCTTTACGATGATACTGAACATTTTGGGATTAAATGAATTAAAATCTTGCTAGAAGTCACATATGATGCACAGAGGCATAGCCACAGGAAGTAGGGTGCTGGGGGTGTGCACTGGGCCTTTACTAGTCCTGTATTAGTGGACCTATATAGCCGTCTGTAGCGTGGGAAAAATAACTTTCTCCACCCACCCCTTCCTTGTCGACCCAAAATTATACACAGAGGGACATTTCAAAGTGCTGAATTTTGCAGAAAATCTTTAATCATATAAAACAATCAGATTTATTGAATTTCCCATTTGGTCTATATTAAAGAGCACTTGGTTTAATATAACAGGCATTTAATTCAATATTGGTGCACAGTTTCTACTTAAAATGGCTCCTGAGTGGCACAGCGGTCTAAGGCACTGCATCTCAGTGCAAGAGGCATCACTGCAGTCCCTGGTTTGAACCCAGGCTGCATCACATCCGGCCGTGATTGGCCCAGTGTATCCCCGGTAGGCCGTCGTTGTAAATAAGAAGTTGTTCTTAACTGACTTCCATAGTTAAATAAAGGTAAAATATCAAAAGGGACCCATTTTGTGGAAAGACCCAAGCAGCAGCATCACAGCTTTAGGTGTGAAGAGAATAACTTGGTGGATGGGATAAGGCTGCTCTATGTGTGTTCCAGGTTTCCTACCGCCTGTTTGAGGACACGGGACTGTTTGAGACGTTCAAGATTCCTGTCAGGGAGTTCATGAACTATTTCCATGCTCTGGAGAACGGATACAGGGACATCCCATGTGAGAAAACATTACAATCAATCCTCTTTGTGAATATGCCTTGTAATACACACAGATCCATCAAGTACTCGAGAATATCAGAAACATTTGAATGAAACTATCGTAATCCAAACTGCACAGCGGTGGTGGTAGCACTGTCTATTCTATCCACAAGAGGTAGGTGTTGGCTTTCTCAATGCAATCACAGCACTAGTTCTGTTCCCTCTACCTCCACCTGTCTCATTATCATCCGGTGGACTAAGTTAGTATTACAGTTCGCATCTCCTCTCCCTCCCCATGCAGACCACAACAGGATCCATGCCACTGACGTGCTGCATGCCGTGTGGTACCTCACCACCCAGGCCGTGCCAGGCCTGCCCAACCTCCTCACAGACCACAGCTCAGACTCTGGTGAGGACACACACACATGCAAATACAAGCATACACACATGCACGGACACAAACACACACACACACACACACACACACACACACACACACACACACACACACACACACACACACACACACACACACACTTCCTCCTTTCCTCTGCTCTCCATTCCTTTGTGTTCTGACTGAGGCTAATACTGTATCCTATGTCTATAAGCCTACTGTTGTATACCTGTTGCTGATGGCAGCCAGGCAAACCCAGTCCTTCTGAGGCTCATTTAGCTACTGTATATTCAACCATACACACCAACCACATCAGTAGCTTATGTCAAATCGCATAATATTGTAGAACATCAGCCTTACAGTTTGCAGACTGGAGGCTGTGGAAGTTCCCAGAACCGTGTTTCCAGTGAGATCGGTTGACCGTTAGTTCATAGTCATCGGCAGTTATTTTACCTCTCGTTCTCTATGTGGAGCTTCACAGCTTCCATAGAAGCCTATCTCCTCCAGTCATAGGAACACAACAGACACCAATGTCAACACGCTGATCGTGACCTGTTTGTTCTTTACACAACCTGTCTGACTGGGCTGGCCTACTCTGATGCCTGGGGTCTGATGTCTGTCTAGGGCAGGGTGGCTAGCTGTCTGTCAGTCATGTTGTTTTCTGATGCTCATGTTATCCCATACACACATTTGCCCACATATTAGCACACAGACACACACGCACGCACATGCAGACTACACCCATTGACCCAAGTGTTTTGTACTAAAGTTTCCGATTTGTTACGACAATGCCCAGCACCCCTCACCTCATTTACCTGTGTATTTATCTCCCTGACCCTTCTATCCCTGTGTGTGTGTGTCCAGACTCGGACAGTGGGCTCCTCAACCCCAGCCATTCCAGCCATATAGGCCATACAGGGTTCCTGGTTTCTAAGATGTCTGCGGTGATGGAGGAGGGTTATGGATGTCTGTCTGGCCTCATCCCATCCCTGGAGCTCATGGCTCTGTATGTGGCTGCAGCCATGCACGACTACGACCACCCTGGACGGACCAACGCCTTCCTCGTGGCGACTAGCGCTCCTCAGGTAGGAAGGGAGAGAGGGAAGGAGGGAGGAAGAAGAGGGAGAGGATGGATGGACTGATGGATGAATGAATCTAACGAAAGGAACTGGAAAGGTGAAAGCAAAGTCCACCAATGATACTTTCATATCTTGTGCTCTTCTCAGATCACTGAAGAGATAAATGGAGGAAGACAAAGGGACCACTGAGATGCACCAATGATAACTAATGAGTGACGCGTTGCTCTCTGTCTCCCCCTGTAGGCCGTGCTATATAACGACCGCTCGGTGTTAGAGAACCACCACGCTGCGTCGGCCTGGAACTTGTTCATGTCCCGGCCAGAGTACAACTTCCTGGGCAACCTGGAGCATGTGGAGTTCAAACGCTTCCGCTTTCTGGTCATCGAGGCCATCCTCGCCACCGACCTCAAGAAACACTTTGACTTCCTGGCAGAGTTCAATGCCAAGGTAAACAGAACCGATGGTCATGAGCTTCTAATCCATACATTTCTTTTCGATGTACAGCGCATCTACAGCTGAATGGACTGAAGCGCTGTGTCATTGTCTCTGATGGTTGACAACTTACACTATGTCAGTAACAAGCCTGTAGAAGTTGTGAGGTTCTTTTACTCAGAACTTGTCCTCTTATGCTCTCCTCGCTTCTCTCTGATAGGTTGAAAGGAGGTAGGGATAGAGGATGTGAGGACACGAGGAAAGACATTTGAGATTCATTTAACCCTTGCTTCTCTCCAGGTGGGTGATGATAGCTGCTCGGGCATCGACTGGTCCAATGAGAACGACCGGTTGCTGGTGTGTCAGATGTGCATCAAACTGGCGGACATCAACGGCCCACTGAAACACAAGGACCTGCATCTACAGTGGACCGAGGGCATCGTCAATGAGTTCTATGAACAGGTGAGATCCAAATCGATCACTAGCCCCTACACCCTCTACACCCTAGCCACCGATTTAGATTTGAAACACAAGGACACGCATCTACAGTGGACCGAGGGCATCGTCAAATAGTTCTACAAACAGGCACATCTATTGGGTCTAGGTTTTGCCAGCAGATACTGACCCTACCGTTACGCTTGTTTACACTGAGCTGCACTGGGGTCAGAATGTTAGGACACAGGATATCCTTCAGAAAACATACCTCTTTGCAGGAATGGAATATGGCACTGTTCTCGAAATTTGACCTTTATCCACACTGCTCCATCGAGAAGACTGAAATACTGCCAGTTTTCCCAGAAAACGGCCCTTTTCATCCTCATGCTAGCTAGCAGTAACCACCGCTAGGGTGACCTGAAATGAATGAAATAAACGTCATTGAGCCTCAGTGAGGAAATTAGGTGAATGATTGCATCTTGCCATGGAGATCCGACGTTTACAAAACTACAATGACTGGTTCAAGGGGGGAGCTGCATCATTTGTGGGGGGCGACATGTATGCAGTTGCCTTGTTGTTGTCGTCTTGTGCACCCATGCCCCCAACCCCATGAAACTGCCTGATCATGAAATGGCCATTACACTACCTTCTGCATAAATAGCTATGATAGAGAGGACATAGAGGTGCAATGACATTTCTCCATCAAATGACATTGACATGTGTTCCACTTGGTACTAAAATAAAAGGCAGGCCACTTCATGAGTCCATCACGGTACTGCTCAATGTGAAGTGGTACAGGTGCCTGGAAACAGCCCACTCTCCAGTAACAATGCTGCTCATTGGTCAGAGACTAACGGGTGCCTAGCAACCACACCGCTGATCAGGAAGAAAGACTCTTAAGTGGTCAGAGAACGAATGATCAGCGTGTAGGCAGATATATTACAGAAAGGAGGAGATAGGAATCCCGTTGGGCAATGAAAAGAGGAACGTATAATGCCCCACCCAGCAGACTGTCGACCAATCTCGTTCATGTTGTCATGCTGTGTCACGTGGTTGCTAAGCTAATCGTCATGCAATCCCTTCTAAATGTCAGGGTATGAGTCGAGAAACCTGCCTATTTTCCTCAAAAGTACGTAATGTCACGATTCCAAAGCTACCTGTATATGATATTGCAGAGACAAAGTTAATTATCTCACATCTCGGAATGATTTGTAATGTTGTACTTATTGTTCACGTAACTCATGCTTATGTTGGGCTTTTGAACTAGCGCCCAATTGACTCCCATTCGCTCCTTGAAGGAGTGCTCTTCTTGACCCAGAATCGACCAGAATGAACGGCGTGGCCCATTGACGACGCACGGGCAACGTTAACAATGGCCGTTAATACGATTCCCATCATCAGAATAGGTAGAACCAATGGATACTCCCATTCAAATCAAAGTTCTCTGATGTGAAGTGTGGAATCGTGGCCGTTCTGGGTCTACCACTTCTAGAATATTCCATGCCAGTGTTTCCCAAACCTGTCCTCGGGTACCCCAAGTCAGTCCATTTATTTGTTGTATTTCAGAATGGACACTTTAAACTAATGAGGGGCTTGATGATTAGTTGACCATATAGTATGTGGATTGGTTGGGGGTACTGAATGAGAGGTTTGAGGAACACCATTCTATTCATTGACCATTAATAGACTGAGAAATAATATGAAATGTAGAACTACTTTTGTTCTTCTGTTTCTCAGTAATGTCGATGTGACACCCATCAACACACATGCATTGAAGAAGCCATCCTTGTATGCAGGCAATGTACTGCATAATGTACCATCTATTCCAAATGGGACCCTGGCATTGATGGAGAGACGATTAGATTGCCACTTGGAATGGAGAGTGTTGATGTATTGACACAATGTGTCACTCGACAGTGATAGGAGCACCAAGTGTGTAGGTTATAATCGGTGCTACTGTGATTGACAGCGCAGTCATCTTGTTTTTGTCTGTCTGTCTCTTCAAAGCCTGATCTCACGCAATGATGAAACCCAAACCGTCGCTCAAATGTCAAATCTGCTTGCGTCCTTGGAGGGAGAGGGAGGAAGAGAGAGATAAAGGGGAGGGAGGGAGAGATAGAAAGACCAGGAAGTAAAAGAGGGAGTGGGAAAGACAGGGAGGAGAGAGGGAGAGAAAGACAGGGAGGAGGAAGAGGGGGAAATAGAGGGAGGAGAGAGAGAGAGGGAGGAAAATAGAGGGAGGGGAAAAAGAGGGAGGAGAGAGAGGAAGTGTTGTTGTGCTGCAGTTTAGCTGACCTACTTGTGTCATCAGTGACAGTCCTCATTCACACAGACAAAGATACAGCTGCAACACATCAGATCACAGAGTGAACTGTGCTATGTCTCAAGACATGCACACGAAGAACAAACATAGCAGGGTCAGTAGTAGTATACCCACAATTCTAACGCTGACCATTACCGCAGTATAAACATCTTAAAGATCTGACCCTGTATCAGTGGTTAAGTTGTAACTTTACCATCTCCTTGACACCCGTCTTTAGAAGGCGTTTTAATGGTTGAATACGCCCCTCTACTCTAGAGTAGCACCTCTCTCTCTTTCTCTTTTTCCCCTCTCTCTCTCCCTCTTCACTTCAGACACTCATTTCAGGCCACTGCACTGACTGGCAAAAGCTCTGCTGGTTACTATGGCAACATGAGCCCTTGCCTGCTGCGGTCCACTTTGAGTGTATAAGCCCCTGACGTCAACAGACACATATATATGTATCCTGCTATAAGTCACTTTACTATACATACATATACATGATCTTGTCAGTCAGCCAATACTGGACCTATAGATGTAGGCTTCCTCGAGCTAGATAGACGTGTGCCTTTTGCTGTTTATGTTCTTGACCCAGTTTGAAGCTTTGATTATTCAGTAGCTAATCCCACAGGCTCTGCGCGCTGGCGGTTGCTCTTGGTTTACCACTTAGAGACTGAGACTGGCTGGTGAACAAAATGAGAGAGATACAAATGTTGATGTGTTTTCTACCATCAGTTGGAATGTGGTTGAATGTGTTTTTACATCATTTCTGATGGTCATTTTTCTCTCTCTGTGTATTAGTACCTTAGCTGTGACTCCCTCAGCATTTGATTCCAATTTCCTTCATATCAGCAGGGTAAAGTGGTTAGAGCGTTGGACTAGAAACTGGAAGGTTGCAAGTTCAAACCCCCGAGCTGACAAGGTTCTGCTCTTGAACAGGCAGTTAACCCACTGTTCCTAGGCCGTCATTGAAAATAAGAATTTGTTCTTAACTGACTTGCCTAGTTAAATAAAGGTAAAATAAAAAAATTGGCTGATTGATTGACTTTCCTCAGATAGTGTCAAATGGTAATTCATATTATATTTGCATTAGTCATTCAGCAGAAGTGCTTACCCAAAGCGACTTAGTTAGTGCACTGCATTTATTTTAAGATAGCTAGGTGAGACAACCATACAGTTGAAGTCGGGAATGTACATACACCTTAGCCAAATACATTTAAACACAGTTTTTCACAGTTCCGGACATTTCATCCTAGTAAAAATCCCGTCTTAGGTCAGTTAGGATCACCACTTTCTTTTAAGAATGTGAAATGTCAGAATAATAGTAGAGAGAATGATTGATTTCAGCTTTTATGTCTTTCATCACATTCTCAGTGGGTCAGAAGTTTACATACACTCAATTAGTATTTGGTAGTATTGTCTTTAAATTGTTTAACTTGGGTCAAACGTTTCAGATAGCATTCCACAACCTTCCCACAATAAGTTGAGGGAATTTTGGCCCATTCCCCCTGACAGAGCTGGTGTAACTGAGTCAGGTTTGTAGGCCTCCTAGCTCGGACACTCTTTTTCAGTTCGGCCCACAAATGTTCTACAGGATTGAAGTCAGGACTTTGTGATGGCCACCCAAATACCATGACTTTGTTATCCTTAATCCATTTGTCACAACTTTGGAAGTATGCTTGGGGTCATTGTCCATTTGGAAGACCCATTTGCGACCAAACTTTAACTGATGTCTTGAGATGTTGCTTCAATATATCCACAACATTTTCCATCCTCGTGATGCCATCTATTAAGTACACCAGTCCCTCCTGCAGAAAAGCACCCCCACAACATGATGCTGCCACCCCCGTGATTCACGGTTGGGATGGTGTTCTTCGGCTTGCAAGCATCCCAAACATAACGATGGTCATTATGGCCAAACAGTTTAATTTTTGTTTAATCAGACCAGAGGACATTTCTCCAAGAAGTACGATCTTTGTCCCCATGTGCAGTTGCAAACCGTAGTCTGGCTTTTTTGGGGGGGTTTTGGAGCTGTGGCTTCTTCCTTGCTGAGCGGCCTTTCAGGTTAGGTTGATATAACACTTGTTTTACTGTGGATATAGATAATTTTGTACCTGTTTCCTCCAACATCTTCACAAGGTCCTTTGCTGTTATTCTTGGATTGATTTGCACTTTTCACACCAAAGTACGTTCATCTCTAGGAGACAGAACGTGTCTCCTTCCTGAGCGGTATGACGGCTCTGAGTTTGAAGGCAGGCCTTGAAATACATCCACAGGTACACCTACAATTGACTCAAATTATGTCAATTAGCAAGCTTCTCAGAAGCTTCTAAAGCCATGACATTATTTTCTGGAATTTTCCAGCTGTTTAAAGTCACAGTCAACTTAGTGTATGTAAACTTCTGACCCATTGGAATTGTGATACAGTGAATTATAAGTGAAATAATCTGTCTGTAAACAATTGTTGGAAAAATGACTTGTGTCATGCACAAAGTAGATGTCCTAACCAACTTGCCAAAACTATAGTTTGTTAACAAGAAATTTGTGGAGTGGTTGAAAAACAAGTTTTAATGACTCCAACCTAAGTGTATGTAAACTTCCGACTTCAACTGTATATCACAGTCATTGCAAGTACATTTCTTCTCAGTAAAGTAGCTATCAGCAAAGTCAGTGCTAGTATGAAAAGACAAGGACATGTGTTTAATAAAGGCAAGTTTTTTTGGGGGGGGTGGTGATGGATTAATCAAATTACTTTGTGAAGAGGTGGGTTTTCAGACGCTTATATCTAACATTCTGCCATGTTTACCCATACTGCACCACTCCTCAGGGCGATGAGGAGTCGAGTCTGGGCCTTCCCATCAGCCCCTTCATGGACCGCTCTGCGCCACAGCTCGCCAAACTCCAGGAGTCCTTTATCACGCACATCGTGGGTCCGCTCTGCTCCTCCTACGACTCCGCCGCCCTCATGCCGGGGAACTGGGTTGACCCCGCCGACGCACGGAGGAAGGAGGGAGAGGAGGAAGAGGAGGTGGGGGAACGAGAGACAGAGGAGGAAGAGGAGGATACAGCAGAGGAGGATGAGTCGACTAGCTCTGAGAGTTCCCGTAAGAGCATGTAGACGTTCATGTTGAACTTCTTTGAGTTGAAAGAAGTCCGTTAACAGAAACCTATTGAAATCAAAGCTCAGCTTGAAATGGCCCAGGTATTGAGTTGCTGACATAGTGCCGACTGATAATACATGTAGTGGATTTAAGCAATAAGGTCCAAGGTGGTGTGGTATATTGGCATGACGCAGAGCGGAATGCCTGGATACAGCCTTTAGCCATGGTATATTGGCCATATACCACAAACCCCTGTGGTGCCTTAATGCTATTATAAACTCACCAACATTAATAGAACAGTAAACCAAGTCAGCCAATAAGCATCCAGGAACCAAACTACCAGGTTTATAATTAGTAGTAGATACAGAAGCCTCATATACACGAGGCTACCTGGTCTGCCTTAAGGGTATTTGGTCTTCCCAGGTTATCAGACCCTGCTTTGTAACCCCTGCCCAGAGGTTGTATGATAAGGGTTTGCGTGTACAGTATAAGGGGATAGAGATGTAGTAGGTTTTGTTCTGAGGAATTGTTTTCTTCTTCCCTATAGAGAAGCACGTGGTGAAGCTTACGGAGAGCAGGAGGCGAGTGTTCTGTCCCATCACTCAGCACCTTCTGGACAACCACGAAATGTGGAAGAGAGTCATTGCCTCCGAAACCCAGGACACGCCGGACAGAGAGGCGCCTAACTGCCTCAGCAACCCCGCCGAGCCAATCACAGCCATCCACGAGGAGGAGGAGGAGCCAGCCAGCAAGGAGGAGCCAATAGATGGCCAGGGAGAGGAGACGGAAGGGGAAGAGACGGGGCTTGCAGAGGAAGTGGTCGAGCAATCAGAGACTGCGGAGAAAAAGGAGGAGGAGCTGGAGTGAGAGGATTATCTTTGACGCTTGAAGATCAGGAAACGGAACATTTATCCAAACTCATACCCTCTCCCAACTAGACTTTCTGACTCATGTCAGAAATGATACCCTATTCCCCATGTAGTGCACTAGCTGGCCAAAAATAGTGCACTATACAGGGATTGGGGTGTTGTTTGAGACGCAGCCCCTGATATTTGGTTGCCAGCAAATCACTTAGACACAACACTGTAGAAGTTTGGAGTAACATGTGCCTAAAGAAAACAGGGTGGAGGGAGGGAGGGCACGCTGAGGAGGAGGATGAGGGAGGGGTGGGATTTGTTTTACACACGTATTATATTGGATCAGGTTTCCATTTCAGAAGCCCTCTCCCTGACGAGGTTCCCACACGGCAATACGGACCCACAGAACACTGACCCCACTGCCAGCCTCAAGACACAGCCGGCCATACTAGTGGTCTGCATCCACCTGTCCTCCCCCACAGAACCAAGGTGTACAAAGTGGACTGTACTAAATAGACAGTACAAACACTAGCTCCTGAGGACAATGAGATGAAAGGGCGGGTAAAAGCTGTGTCCGCTCTGTGTTGGTTCTCAGGGAGCGAGGAGAGGACTGAGGACTGGGGAGAGGAGGGTCAGTGTTGATACAGAGTGTGCTCACACACACGCATGGAGCAAACACACACACACACACACACACACGTCAGAAGATTTGCTAGCTACCCCAGGAAGAGGGAATGAGAAGTCTAACATAGAACCCTGTAACCCTGAAAAAGCTTTATATTCACTCAAGGAAGAAAATCCAGAGGACAGTGTTTCTTCACATTCTTCATCTCTCTAATTGTTCCAAATATACCATGTTTTCTCTCTTTCTTTCTTTCACTCACTCCACTTTTGTGTCGGTCATTCAGGCTCTTTTTTCCCCTCTCACTCATACACAGTTCCACAGGAATTAGGAACACAGACACACCCCACTGAGCACACTGGTTGAATCAATGTTGTTTCCACTTCGTTTCAATGAAATTACGTTGAACCACAGAGAAATTGGCATTGAATTGACATCTGCCCAATGGGACACAACACAGACCCCTCAACCTTGTACCCTTTGTCATTGTTATGTCAACCAACACAAGTGATTGTTCGTTCCTTTGTGTTATTGGTTTGTGGTTATACTTTCTTATTTTTTTTCCAACATCAGCTGTAAGATTTTCTCTCTGTGGCGTTTGTGTTTGGTAAATATGGTGTGGGCTTTTCTTATTTTACGTACCCTGTCTCCTGATGATCTGCACACTACAAAGGGAATCACTTTGAATCTGAATCGCACGGTTTCTTATAGAGTTAGAGCTTCCTTTTATTCAGACGCCTAGTTAACTATTCCAATGTAAGATGCTTTTTTATAAGTGCAGAATTTCTCTCTTCGTATCTTTTGACCCAGTAGATGTATACATGTACCACCTCGGTAGAGAAGAAGCATTCACATTAGGATTCATCTGTGGATGTCAATCTGACCATGACACTGAAAAAGCGATTCACCTTTTTGAAAGATTCTCTACAGCCATTTTCATTGATAAACTCTTTTGTGGAACTCTCTCGTAGAACACTTTTGACGGTACACTGACCTCTAGCCTGTGTTTCAGTCCTCTCTCACAGTGAGATCTACCACCCAATACCCTGACAGGAAGTTCAGCCAAGAGAGCCAATGTCAAAAGTACATAGATTCTCTTTCAGTCTCTTGAGCGAGCATTATTCCCCATTATTCCCCATAGTGCCGCACTCAGTTCCCTCAGAGAACCAAAGTTACAGTCGTAACCAGGCATTTTCTATTTAACTCTGGGAAATCATCTATTTCTCCAATAGGCTGAAATGATAACAGATAACAGACCTTGGGCTCCAATAGCTTTCAGCGAGTCAAGTGATCAAATAAAGTTGCAGAGTGAGCCTTGGAAAGCCTTGAAGGAGATGTGGAGGAGCCCAGAGGTTCAACCAAGAGAACAAGGTTACAGTTATACTCCACATACACTCAGACTGTGCTGCTCTATAGAACATGGTGAATCACGCAATGGGGCTGAATGCAAACAAAAGTACGAAGAAAGATGATGCAGTAAAAAATATCCATGCCAAGAAAGACATACAGTGCCTTGCGAAAGTATTCGGCCCCCTTGAACTTTGCGACCTTTTGCCACATTTCAGGCTTCAAACATAAAGATATAAAACGCCCAATTTTTCAGTTTTTGATTTGTTAAAAAAGTTTGAAATATCCAATAAATGTCGTTCCACTTCATGATTGTGTCCCACTTGTTGTTGATTCTTCACAAAAAAATACAGTTTTATATATTTATGTTTGAAGCCTGAAATGTGGCAAAAGGTCGCAAAGTTCAAGGGGACCGAATACTTTCGCAAGGCACTGTATGTCTTCTTAGTGTGTGTTTGCTGACTCCCTCAAAGAAGTGATGTATTTATTAACTTCCTGATAGTTTCAACATTTCAGCCATAGGTCCAACTCGTTGAACTGTAGCTACCCCATTGTAGCTATCACATGATACATCTACAGTACCTGCAGCTATCCCATCTCTCCCTATCCATCCAGCTCCTAGCCCAGGGCAGCTCCCATGACATGACCAGGCAGATCAGGCCTAAGCATGTGTACGTCCCAAATGGCACCCTATTCCCTACATAGTGCACTGCTTTTGATCATAGCCCTATGGACCCTGGTCAAAAGTAGTGCGGGGGGAAAAGGGTGCTATTTGGGACACAGCCCAGGTGGACTAGCCAGCCAGCCTGAGCCAGGCAGCATGCTGCAGTCAACACATGGACCAGTGCTGGGCTCCCCGTGGCTGTCCATAGCTCCGTAGGTCCATTTGATGTCCAGAGAGAGAGACCAATTGGTGGTGACAGAAGGATGAGAGGGAAACGGGAGAGGAGAGAGGGAAGAGGATGAGAGATAGAAGTGGATCAGAGAGAATGGTATAGGAGAAGGAATGGGATGAGAGAGGAAGGGAGATGGAAGAGAAGGGAGGAAGAGAAGTGTTTGGGGGTTTTCTGAGGTTGGTCAGTCTCTTTTTTGTTCACTGATGGTCTCTGTGAAAACGTCACTTTGAATGAGGAGCCAATTAAAATGTCTGTCTGTCCGTCCATCTGCCTGTCCGGTTCTCCTTGAAGATTTTACCCTTGACAGCTTGTTGTGAAACGTTAACATTATCAGGAAAATGTATTTGTAGGATGACAATGTTTAAAGCAATACTGACACTTATTCTGTATCTGGAGCGTTTGAGTTGCACTTCGTGACCTGCAACGTCAAGGGAGTTTATGTACCAAATTCTTGAATTTTATCCAAATCATGTGCCTCTCTCTCTATCTGCACTAACTGACCCTCTTTCACTCCCCTACACTCCCTTACCTGCCCCTCTCTCTCTCTCTCGTTGTGTGATCTGTTATGGGTCATTATCTAACAGTGGCATTTAGTGTTGTAGCTGACATAACATCTTGTGATGGGCTAGGGGCCAGGTGGTTGCGTGAATCGTTATAATAGTTATTGGCCCATATTAAACGATACAGAGGAGAGGAATCAGACATTGCTAGTCAACCCCTGACCTATACATCTGCTGAGTCACTGCCTCATCTGAATAAGGCCTTTCACAATTTCAGTGTGGCCTAGGGGGAACTGAACAGTAACAGACCCAATGGAGTGAATGCAAAAGCAATATTCACAGCCTATGATGACCTGTGTGCATGCGTGGTTGCGTATGTGTTCTGCGGTAGCATTTGTTCAAGGGGTATTGTGAATGTGATTTGGTGGCCAACATTAATAAGCTACTATGGTAGGACAGCACTCTATTGCTTTTCCTAATATGTATTGAGTAGTCCATCTCTAATTCCTCGATGTGACCACACTTTCCACTGTATCTGTTCAAGTGTGACAACACCTAACCAATGAGTTACGTCACCTACAGGGATTTCAGATAGCTTTTGGGGTGGTATATTTCAACGTGGATTTCTAGAAACATCCGTTTCTCCACTGCTTGGTGTCCATGCTGACTACCACAGATGGAGGTGGATGGGAGATGGAGAGAGACAAGAATCCGGAATTGTAGCTATACCTTAATTGTGTGGACAAAAGGAGTGCACATGATGGGAAATAGGGTGGGGGCCTTTCAGATGCTGGGTCTTGGAACAATGATTCATTCTTTACACTTTGTCCTCTACCTCCCTCCTTCTCGTCTACTGTTGCAAATCATATTGTATTTGTCACATGCGCCGAATACAGAGAAATACTTACTTACAAGCCCTTCACCAACAATGTAGTTTAAGAAAATACCTAAAAGAAAAAGTAAGAGATAACCAAAACAAATAATTAAAGAGCCTCAGTAAATAACAGCGGGGCTATATACAGGGGGTACCGGTACAGAGTCAATGTGCGGGGGCACCAGTGTCGAGGTAATTGAGGTACATGTAAGTTGAGTTATTAAAGTGGCTATGCATAGATAGAGAGTAGCAGCAGCGTAGAAGTGTGTGTGGGGGGGGGGGCAATGCAAATAGTCTGGGTAGCCATTTGATTCGTTTTTCAGGAGTCTTATGGCTTGGGGGTAGAAGCTGTTTAGAAGCCTCTTGAACCTAGACTTGGCGCTCCGGTACCGCTTGCCGTGTGGTAGCAGAGAGATCTAGGGTGGCTGGAGTCTTTGACAATTTTTAGGGCCTTTCTCTGACACATACTGGTTTAGAGGTCCTGGATGGCAGGAAGCTTGGCCCCGGTGATGTACTGGGCCGTACGTAATACCCTCTGTAGTGCCTTGCTGTTGGAGGCCGAGCAGTTGCCATACCAGGCAATGATGCAACCCGTCTGGATGCTCTAAATGGTGCAGCTGTAAAACCTTTTAAGGATCTGAGGACCATGCCAAATCTTTTCAGTCTCCTGAGGGCAAATAGGTTTTGTAGTGCCCTCTTCACAACAGTCTTGGTGTGCTTGGACCATGTTAGTTTGTTGGTAATGTGGATGCCAAGTAACTTGAAGCTCTCAACCTGCTCCACTACAGCCCTGTCGATGAGAATGGGGGCGTGCTCGACCCTCCTTTTCCTGTAGTCCACAATTATCTCCTTTGTCTTGATCAGGTTAAGGGAGAGGTTGTTGTCCTTGCACCACACGGTCAGGTCTCTGACCTCCTCCTCCCTATAGGCTGTCTCATTATTGTCGGTGATCAGGTCTACCACTGTTGTATCGTCAGCAAACTTAATGATGGTGTTGGAGTCTTGCCTGGCCGTGCAGTCATGAGTGAACAGGGAGTACAGGAGGGGACTGAGCACACACCCCTGAGGGGCCCCTGTGTTGAGGATCAGCGTGGCGGATGTGTTGTTACCTACCCCTACCACCTGGGGGGCGGCCCATCAGGAAGTCCATAATCTAGTTGCAGAGGGAGGTGTTTAGTCCCTGGGTCCTTAGCTTAGTGATGAGCTTTGAGGGCACTATGGTGTTGAACGCTGAGCTGTAGTCAATGAATAGCATTCTCACATAGGTGTTCCAATGCTAGCTTCTCTCTGTATCGGTAAACACAGGATTAATATGACCCGTGGCAACAGCACTGTGCGTCCCTGACACATGGATACAGTGTAGGGAGGCAGCGGGAGAGGGGAGGGAGGGACAGCAGCAGAAGAAAGAAGGATGAGAGAGGGATGTTGTGTGTCATACCGGATAATTGGTTTGTCTTTAAGTGACACTCGCTGTGTCTCAAATGGCACCCTGTGTGTGTGTGTGTGTGTGTGTGTGTGTGTGTGTGTGTGTGTGTGTGTGTGTGTGTGTGTGTGTGTGTGTGTGTGTGTGTGTGTGTGTGTGTGCGTGTGTGTGTGTGCGTGCGTGGTCTGACAGTCCTCTGAGCGCCTAAAGAGAAAAACCCTTCAAATGTTTGTCCTCCAGAACATCTCTCCCTTCTTCATCTCTCTTTTTTTCATCCCTCCATTTCTACATGCATCTTGTTTAAAACACACCCAGGATTTATATTTTAAACGTATGTTTCCATACAGTTGTTTTGATCACATTTCACATTTCCGTATAGGTTAGTTATGTGGGGATTTTTGTTTTGTGGTATAATCGAAAGGCTGTGCTTATTCATAACATGCAAAGGTCAGCTACGTAACTGGTATGTGAGGGAGATTATACAGTATGTGTCGCGGCTATATGCGTGTGAGAACACAGTTATTCATGTGACTACCAATCAGATGAGAGGTTAGCTCTGTTTGCTCCTATTCCATCTGCCTGAGCTGGGGGAAGCTCACACGCGCACACACACATACACACACATCAACTGTAGACTGCCTTGTGCAATTACAAAGTCATGTGCAATTGTCTAGGGGAGCTCACTTGCACGCAATTCCAAAGTGTGTCATAATACATCCTATTCAGAACAGAACCTTAGATTAAGAATAACATCTTGGCATTTAGTATTTGACAAGGACGTGATAGTGGTCACATGCTCTTGTTGACACATTTCTTTCAGAGTACTACTATTGCCATAATTCCACCCAATCAGTGGGCAGCAGCAACTCTACAATAGGAACCAAACATGGACAACAGGGCATTGAAAGCATTGCGCTCCCGTGGTTTAAACAACAACAGGCACAGTTTGAAGCCCAACATCCTTCCTCAGACTTTGCTTCATGTTTTAACTCTGTCCTGTGTGATGTTTTTTTAGGCTATTGCCAGTTCTGTGCCATTCATTCTGTTTGCGTCCTAAATGACTCCCTATTGACCAGGTCCCAAATGGCTCTGGTCAAAAGTAGTGCACTATACAGTATAGCGAATTGGGTGCCATTGGGAACGAACAATATGTCTCTCTGTTTGTGGGCATATGTTTGATCACGTTAGCCACAACGAGAACCAAACAAGCTTTACACGTTCTTAAACGAGACATATGAGACTTGTTTTATGTATTTATCTATAGCCGGCACTTCACAAACGGAATAATTATTACTGTTTCTTCTCTCTTGTATCTTGCACTTAACACATGTAGCAATACCTATAGGATGGGGAAAACAGACGTGTGATTCACCAGTATTTGAAGTATTTCATTTTATTACTGGTTTATTGTTCCACTTTGTACAAAATATATGCTGTACAGATATAACAAATTAAAACGACAACAAAAGTCTTTTAGATAAACTTTATTTATTTTTGACTGTTTTTGTAATTTAGACACTATACTGTAGCTCCTTTTTGGCCAGAATTACTGAAAGTGCCTCTTGGTATAATGTATTACAAAGTAAATATACAGTATATTGAGATTGTTAGAAAATTGTCACTAGCTGAACAATGTGGATGTTGTAATGTGAATACTGAATAACATGAGTTAAATGCTGTGGTAATCGTATGTTTGTTCTCTTTGCCTCGACTTGCATTTATTTTCCTCATCCTCATTTTCAATTTCATATAACTACGTCAACATGAAGTATGTAAATGCATTTCAACTTCTCAGGTACGTCCTCAAGGTTACTGATACGTTCAATATTTGATTCGATTTATGCCTCCCCGATAAGCCAACAGTCATAGTTGACTAGGTAACATCATAGCATACTAGAAAGATCCCCCTCTTTTCCAACCCGGATGTTACTGAGATGTTAACAGTAGTGACGTGTCAGTATGGGGGGATTAAAAGAGAGAAAAAATATGGCTATGTTACGAGATTATAACTCATTAGTTGAGGATTTGTCTTAAAGCATAGCTTTATACTCTGACAGCCGGGGTTTAACACTGTTTCTATACCAGATTAGCCACCATCCACCAGACCTACCTGGGTTCCAACAGTATTGGTTTTCTGTCAAGTACTGTTTTTGAGCGTTAGATTGAGTGTGCCTGGAGTGCGAGATGCCACGTGGGTGGGTTTGCACTTTTGAGACTATTTCATTGGCTCCATTGCGTCACGCAAGCTCAATCAAACTCAGCTAATGTATTTGAAAGAGAACAGATTTGAACCCAGGTCTGCCGAACACACTGGTCTCTGTCTTTTGGTCCTGAGACCTGAGCTATGTGGAGGTGCAGGTAATTAACATCTACAAGTCTCACTTCCACCATAGAGATCAGCCAGCCATGGGTTGAACCCTGACCTGTAACCCCTTCACTTCCTCATTCACTAATCTAAAATAATGGTGATCTGGCAGTTCTTAAGGCTGTTGTGTTGTTTCGATTCAAAGACAAAGGGATTGAGGCAGCACTTAACACCAAGTTACCCTCATATGTACAGTACCAGTCAAAAGTTTGGACATACTCATTCCAGGGTTTTTCTTTATTTTTACTATTGTAGAATAATAGTGAAGACATCAAAACTATGACATAGCACATACGGAATCATGTAGTAACCAAAAAAGTGTTAAACAAATCAAAATATATTTGAGATGATTCAAAGTAGCCACACTTTGCCTTGATGACAGCTTTGTACACTCTTGGCATTCTCTCAACCAGCTTCACCTGGAATGCTTTTCTTTGTGTCTTGAAGGAGTCTTGAAGGAGTTCCCACATATGTTGAGCACTTGTTAGCAGCTTTTACTTCACTCTGCGGTCAAACTCATCCCAAACCATCTCAATTGGGTTGAGGTCGGGTGATTGTGGGGGCCAGATCATCTGATGCAGCACTCCATCACTCTCCTGCTTGGTCAAATAGCCCTTACACAGCCTGGAGATGTGTTGGGTCATTGTCTTGTTGAAAAACAAATGATAGTCCCACTAAGCGCAAACCAGATGGGATGGTGTATCACTGCAGAATGCAGAACCTCCTCTTCCATGCTTAACGGTGGGAACCACACATGCGGAGATCATCCGTTCACCTACTCTGCGTCTCACAAACACACGACTGTTGGTACCAAAAATCTCAAATTTGGACGCATCAGACCAAAGGACAGATTTCCACCAGTCTAATGTCCATTGCTAGTGTTTCTTGGCCCAAGCAAGACTTCTTCATTTATTTGTCCTTTAGCAGTGGTTTTCTTTGCAGCAATTCGACCATGAAGGCCTGATTCACGCAGTCTCCTCTAAACAGCTGATGTTGAGATGTGTCTGTTACTTGAACTCTGTAAAGCATTTATTTGGGCTGCAATTTCTGAGGCTGCTAACTCTAATGAACTTATCCTCTGCAACAGAGGTAACTCTGGGTCTTCCTTTCCTGTGGCGGTCCTCATGAGAGCCAGTTTCATCATAGCGCTTGATGATTTTTGCGACTGCACTTGAAGAAACTTTTAAAGTTCTTGAAATTTTCCAGATTGACTGACCTTCATGTCTTAAAGTAATGATGGATTGTCATTTCTCTTTGCTTTTTTGAACTATCCTTGCCATAATATGGACTTGGTCTTTTACCAAATAGGGATATCTTCTGTATACCACCCCTACCTTGTCACAAGACAACTGATTGGCTCAAAAGCATTCAGAAGGAAAGGAATTCCACAAATTTACTTTTAACAAGGCAAACCTGTTAATTGAAATGCATTCCAGGTGACTACCTCATGAAGCTGGTTTAGAGAATGCCAAGAGTGTGCAAAGCTCAAGACAAAGGGTGGCTACTTCTATATTTTAATTTGTTTAACACTTTTTTGGTTACTACATGATTCCATATGTGTTATTTCATAGTTTGATGTCTTCACTATTATTCGACAATGTAGAAAATAGTCAAAATAAAGAAAAACCCTGGAATGAGTTGGTGTGTCCAAACTTTTGACCTGTACTGTAATTGCTCTGTAATTACTTTGGTAACTAAAAGGTAATTACCTAGACATGTTACTGGCTGTGCTGCTCTTCCTGACACCCACTGGAGGACTTCCCTGGGGATAGTTAAAGCCCTTTGGCAGCTGGCACAGATCTAGGATCTGTTTACAATCCCCAAATCCTATCCCTAACCATTAGGCGGGGAGCAAAACTGACCTAAGATTAGCTTCTTTAATTATAATTTAATTATCCTTGAAGAACGAGGAATAATGAAAGCTGTGTCTGACAATCAAATTTAGTCTGCAGTGAGACATCATATGACTCTCTGTCTACCACTCTCGCTCTACCTCTCTTCTCTCTCTCTCTCTGGTCTACTCTCCCTGCCCTCTCGTATTCTCTCTGTCTTTCTCTTTCTCACCCTCCCTCCCCCCTTTCCCTCTCACTCTCAAGCCCTCTGCTCTCGTTCCCTTATCTCTTCCCCCACTCTCACAAGCTCTCAGATAACTTGTGTTCCTCCCTTCATCCTCTGCTCTAATCTGTTCCCCTCTTGAGATCAAACAAAAATACTGTTAATGACCATGGGAATGGGCCTGGAGACGACGATAGATGTAGAGAGACCGAGAGAGGGGAGCATCAGTCACAAGATCACATACAGTGGGCTCCAAAATTACTGCCACCCCTGACTGGCAATGCACAAACAATACTTAAAAAAAGATTAACAGGGGCGTGTGGCGCAGTGGTTAAGGGCGCTGTACTGCAGCGCCAGCTGTGCGCCCAGCTGGCGCCAGCTGTGCGCCCAGGCTCTGTCGTAATGGCGATGCACAATTGGCCTAGCATCGTCCGGGTTAGGGAGGGTTTGACCGGTAGGGATATCCTTGTCTCATGTCGCACCAGCGACTCCTGTGGCCGGCCGGCGGCAGTGCACGCTAACCAAGGTTGCCAGGCGCACGGTGTTTCCTCCGACACATTGGTGCGTCTGGCTTCCTGGTTGGATGCGCGCTGTGTTAAGAAGCAGTGCGGCTTGGTTGGGTTGTGTATTGGAGGACGCATGACTTTCGTCTCTCCCGAGCCCGTACGGGAGTTGTAGCGATAAGACAATCTAGGAGCTACTAACAATTGGATACCACGAAATCGGGGAGAAAAAGGGGTACACATTTTTTTTTTATTAAAAAAATTAGAAGATTAACAAAATAATTATAGAGATAAACTCAAAATACCGACTTACTGTACTTTATTAATGTTTCAGTGGAACCTACCAAAATAATTTTTGATTAAAAATCAATGGCCTCCAAATCAAGGTTTCACAATTAATGGCGCCCTTAAAGATTATTGTAAATAACATCTACCAACATTAAACTAGGAATTAAATTCTACTTATTTAGGTTTATCTAAGGAAATATATTGAGCCATTACATCACTTCCTGTTTCACTAGAAGTGAGGTAACACGCATGCAATATCCCTTTGTCATCCAACACCATGAAGAAAACAAAATAACTGGCAGTTCAAGAGAGACAGATGGTTGTAGACTTTCATAAATCTGGTAATGGGTACAAGAAGATCCACAAACGATTGAACGACTGAGCACTGTCAGGGCAATTATAAAAATAAAAAAATGATATGGAACAGATGAAAACTTCACGGGTAGAGGACGCATCCTCCTCCAGGATAGGGAGGAGGATGGTGAGAGAAGCAACAAAATCCCCAAGAATCACTGTGAAAGAATTGCAGGCCTTGGTGGCGTCTTGGGGTCACCAGGTTTCAAAAATAACCATCAGACGCCACCTCCACAACCACAGGCTCTTTGGAAGGGTTGCCAGAAGAAAGCCATTTCTGACCCTAAGACACAGACGCAAGCGCTTGGAGTTTCCCGAACATAATTTAAATTATGACTGGAAGAAAGTGCTCTGGTCAGCAGAGACCAAAATGGAACGTGCTGGTCAGGTACAGCATCAACATGTTTTGCGTCGAAACAGCGATGCATATAAGGAGAGGCAGGGGCAGAGGTCCAGGGGAACTGGTTAAGATTGAAGGGATAATGAATTCCACCAAGCATCAGGCAATTTTGGCTGACAATTTGGTTGCCTCTGCCAGAAGGCTGGGACTGGGCCGTAGGTGGATTTTCCAACAAGACAATGACCCAAAACATACCTCAAGATCCACACAGAAATGGTTCTGTGACAAAAGCAGTGTTCTGCCATGGCCATCTCAGTCGCCGGACCTCAATCCAATGGAAAACCTGTCGGCTGAGTTAAAGAGGCCAGTTGATAAGCGAAAACTCAAGAATGTGAAGAATCTTGAAAGGATCTGCATAGAGGAATGATCCAAAATCCCTCCAAATGTGTTCCTTAACTTTGTCAAACATGACAGGAAAAGACTCCATGCTGTTATTCTTGCCAGAGGTCATTGCACTAAGTACTAAATGAGGAGTGCCAATAATTATGAATACTTGATTTTGGTGAAATGTATTTTGTATTAAATAATTGTATGATTTTGGTGGGTTCCATTGAAACATTAATAAAGTACAGTATTTCTCACATGTTGGTATTCTCTCTATAATTATATTGTTTCTATTTTCTTAAGTAATGTTTGTGCATTGCCAGTCAGGGGTGCCAGTAATTTGCCAGAGATCTGAAAATAGCTGTGCAGCAACGCTCCCCATCCAACTGGACAGAGCTTGAGAGGATCTGCAGAGAAGAATAGGAGAAACTCCCCAAATACAGGTGTGCCAAGCTTGTAGCGTCATACCCAAGAAGACTCGGTGCTGTAATTGCTGCCAAAGGAGCTTCAACAAAGTACTGATTAAAGGGGCTAAATACTTACGTAAATGTGATATTTCCGTTTTTTATTTGTAAAAAATTTGCAACAGTGTACAAAAACCTGTTTTTAATTTGTCATTATGGAGTATTGTGTGTAGATTGAGGACATTTGTTTTGTTAATCAATTAAAGAATGAGGCTGTAACTTAACAAAATGTGGAAAATGTCAAGTTGTCTGAATACTTTCCGAACGCACCGTACACACAGACTCATGTACGGAGGAAAGCACAATGCACACCCACAGATGTGCATGTATGACAACATTCTGTTTCGCTGCAGAATTAGATGTTCATCCAGGTTCTCCAACTGTAAAATTCTAAGTTGCTCCTAACATCACATTTCTACGTGTTTTGTTCCTCCTGCTGCTCTGTCCTGTTCCATTTCTCCAAACATCTCATTTTTAGGCACTAATTTCTAGGAACTCATTCCAAATGGTTAAGGCTAAGGTTAAAATAAAAATCCAGTGTCCTCAACTGGGATCAAACACACAATCTTTTGATTAAGATTTATGAGATTATGCCCATCAACCATGCCTGTCCACAGTGCCCAAGCAAAGCCAAACCTACTTGCCGGTAATAGCACTCACTGTTGCTCCTAGTTGGGTGGTTTTGAAGGCTATCCAGGACATGGATAGCCGTCCAATTTCGACGTCAATCTTGAACGATATCCCTGAGCATGCAAGCACAAACACGCACGCACAAACATACCAACCTTAAACCATTTAACCAATTACTCCACTCCTGTAATCCATGAAACTCACTGCTCCTGCTCATCATTCTCATAATTTGGTCTCCCGAGTGGTGCAGTGGTCTAAGACACTGCATTTCAGTGCAAGAAGTGTCACTGCAGTACCTGGTTCAAATCCAGCATCACATCAGGCGGGGATTGGGAGTCCCATAGGGTGGTGCACAATCATCCCAGCGTTGTTCGGGTTTGGCTGGGGTAGGCCGTCATTGAAATAAGAATTTGTTCTTAACTGACTTGCCTAGTTAAATAATAAAAAAGTAAAAAAGTAAACGTACTGTCAACTGCGTTCATTTTCAGAAAACTTAACATGTAAATATTTGTATGAACATAAGATTCAACAACTGAGACATAAACTGAACAAGTTCCACAGACATGTGACTAACAGAAATGGAATAATGTGTCCCTGAACAAAGTAGAAAATCTAAAGTAACAGTCAGTATTTGGTGTGGCCACCAGCTGCATTAAGTACTGCAGTGCATCTCC
Organism: Oncorhynchus clarkii lewisi; assembly: GCF_045791955.1. Classification (NCBI taxonomy): domain Eukaryota; kingdom Metazoa; phylum Chordata; class Actinopteri; order Salmoniformes; family Salmonidae; genus Oncorhynchus; species Oncorhynchus clarkii. The sequence goes on along the minus strand of NC_092179.1, from coordinate 12,453,051 downwards.
TCCTCATGGACTGCACCAGATTTGCCAGTTCTTGCTGTGAGATGTTACCACACTCTTCCACCAAGGCACGTGCAAGTTCCCAGACATTTCTAGGGGGAATGGCCCTAGCCCTCACCCTCCGATCCAACAGGTGCCAGATGTGCTCAATGGGATTGGGATTCAGGCCCTTCCTTGGAAACACTGACATTCCTGTCTTGCAGGAGATCATGCACAGAATGAGCAGTATAGCTGGTGGCATTGTCATGATGAGTCTGCAGGAAGGGTACCACATGAGGGAGGAGGATATCTTCCCTGTAACGCACAGCGTTGAGATTGCCTACAATGACAACAAGCTCAGTCCGATGATGCTGTGACACACCGCCCCAGACCATGATGGCCCCTCCACCCCCAAATCGATCCCGCTCCAGAGTACAGGCCTTGGTGTAACGCTTATTCCTTCGACGATAAACGCAAATCCGACCATCACTCCTGGTGAGACAAAACCGCGACTCGTCAGTAAAGACCACTTTTTGCCAGTCCTGTCTGATCCAGAGACGGTGGGTTTGTGCCCATAGGCGACGTTGTTGCCGGTGATGTCTGGTGAGGACCTTCCTTACAACAGGCCTACAAGCCCTCAGTCCAGCCTCTCTCAGCCTATTGCGGACAGTCTGAGCACTGATGGAGGGATTGTGCGTTCCTGGTGTAACTCGGGCAGTTGTTGTTGCCAGCGGCATTAAGTACTGCAGTGCATCTCCTCCTCATGCACCAGATTTGTCCGTTCTTGCTGTGAGATGTTACCCCACTCTTCCACCAAGGCACCTGCAAGTTCCCTGACATTTCTAGGGGGAATGGCCCTTGCCCTCACCTTCCGATCCAACAGGTCCCAGATGTTCTCAGGTGTCCCGCAGGTGTGATGTTCAAATGTACCGATCATGTGCAGGTGTTGTTACACGTGGTCTGCCACTGCCAGGACGATCAGCTCTCCGTCCTGTCTCCCTGTAGCGCTGTCTTAGGTGTCTCACAGTACAGACATTGCAAGTTATTGCCCTGGCCACATCTGCAGTCCTCATGCCTCCTTGCAGCATGCCTAAGGTAGATTCACACAGATGAGCAGGGACCCTGGGCATCTTTCTTTTGGTGTTTTCAGAGTCCATAGAAAGGCCTCTTTAATGTTCTAAGTATTCATAACTGTGACCTTAATTGCCTACCGTCTGTAAGCTGTTAGTGTCTTAACGACCGTTCCACAGGTGCATGCTCATTAACTGTTTATGGTTCATTGAACAAGCATGGGAAACAGCGTTTAAACCCTTTACAGTGAAGATCTGTGAAGTTATTTGGGTTTTTACGAATTATCTATGAAAGACAGTGTCCTGAAAAAGAGACGTTTCTTTTTTTGCTGAGTTTATGCTTACTTACAAGCTCTTAACTAACAATGCAGTTTAATAAAATGTAAAAATGACTCACCAGAGCTCTCACATAAAAACAGCATTAAACATATAAATAGACTCCCCTCTTTGCCACTCCTCCCCTTCACCCCCAACAAATCTCCAACTACAAGAGGATAAAAATATGGCTGTTTGAAGACAGGGGTAAGAGTATTCTCTACACTGTATTCTAACCATATGTTTATGTCAACTTATGTTTATGTCAATATTAGTGTCATCCTTTCAAACATACAGAACATACAGAGCCAGTGGTCATGGTGACACACTACATGTGATAGGACGGGCATCACTGACCTGTTATTTGGTCATTCTGTTATCTATGACATCACTCAGAAGCTGTAATCCTAATTTGACTGACTACTGTACTGTAAGTGTTGGCTTACCCAGATACAGAGCAGACCTGGGTCAAATAGGTATTCGGTTAAAATCTTTAAAAAATAATGTAGGACAAACACACCTCACGACAAGAGATACAACACAACACTACGTAAAGAGAGACCTAAGACAATAACATAGCAAGGCAGCAACACATGACAACAACATGGTAGCAACACAAAATGGCAGCAGCACAACATGGTAGCAGCACAAAACATGGCACCAACATTATTGGGCACAGACAACAGAACAAAAGGCAAGAAGGTAGAGACAACAATACAACTAATGTTTAATCGCTGGAAAATAAATGGGTGAACTGAAAGCAAGTATATCCTACCAACGGGTTCACTGAGTCGTGGCTGAACGACGACATTAAGAACATACAGCGGGTTATACACTATCGGCAAGACAGAACAGAAGCCTCTGGTAAGACACGGGGCGGGGGCCTATGCATTTATGTAAACAACAGCTGGTGCACGAAATCTAAGGAAGTCTCAAAGTTTTGCTCGCCTGAGGTAGAGTATCTCATGATAAGCTGTAGACCACACTATCTACAGTACCTAGAGAGTTTTTATCTGTATTTTTTGTAGCTGTATGCATACCCCCGCAGAGTGAGGTTGGCACTAAAATCGCACTCAATGAGCTGTATTCCGCCATAAGCAAACAGAAAAACGCTCATCCAAAAGGTGGCACTCCTAGTGGCCGGTGACATTAATGCAGGCAAACTTAAATCAGTTATACCGAATTTCTATCAGCATGTTAAATGCGCAACCGGGAGGGAAAAAAATTCTAGACCACCTTTACTCCACACACAGAGACGCATACAAAGCTCTCCCTCGCCCTCCATTCGGCAAATCTGACCATAACTATATCCTCCTGATTTGTTCTTACAAGCAAACATTAAAGCAGGTAGCACCAGTGACTCGGTCTATAAAAAAAGTGGTCAGATGAAGCAGATGCTAAACTACAGGACTGTTTGCTAGCACAGACTGGAATATGTTCCAGGATTCTTCGGATGGAATTGAGGAGTACACCACATCAGTCACTGGGTTTATAAATAAGAGCATCAAGGACATCGTCCTCACAGTGATTGTACGTTCATACACCAACCAAAAGCCATGGATTACAGGCAACATTTGCACTGAGCTAAAGGGTAGAGCTGCCGCTATCAAGGAGCGGGACTCTAACCCGGAAGCTTACAAGAAATCCTGCTATGCCCACCGATGAACCATCAAACAGGCAAAGCCTCAATATAGGACTAAGATCAAATCGTACTACACCAGCTCTGATGGTCGTCAAAGAGAAGCACAGCCGAGAGCTGCCCAGTGACACGAGCCTACCAGACGAGCTAAATAACTTCTATGCTCGCTTCGAGGCACGCAACACTGAAACATGCATGAGAGCATCAGCTGTTCCGGATGACTGTGTGATCACACTCTCCGCAGCCGATGTGAGTAAGACCTTTAAACTGGTCAACATTCATAAGGCCGCTGGGCCAGACGGATTATCAGGACGTGTACTGCGAGCATGCACAGACCAACTGGCAAGTGTCTTCACTGACATTTTCAACCTCTCCCTGTCTGAGTCTGTAATACCAACATGTTTCAAGCAGACCACCTTAGTACCTGTGCCCAAGAACACTAAGGTAACCTGCCTAAATTACTACAGACCTGTAGCACTCACGTCTGTAGCCATGAAATGCTTTGAAATGCTGGTCATGGCTCACATCATCACCATCATCCCAGAAACCCTAGACCCACTCCAATTTGCATACCGCACCAATAGATCCGCAGATGATGCAATCTCTATTGCACTCCACACTGCCCTTTCCCAACTGGACAAAAGGAACACCTATGTGTGAATGCTGTTCATAGACAACAGCTCAGCATTCAACACCATAGTGCCCTCAAAGCTCAAAACTAAGATAAGGACACTGGGACTAAACACTTCCTGCAACTGGATCCTAAACTTCCTGACGGGCCGCCCCCAGGTGGTAAGGGTAGGTAACAACACATACGCTATGCTGATCCTCAACACATCCTCAGGGGTGCGTGTTCAGTCCCTTCCTGTTCACTCATGACTGCATGGCCAGGCCCAACTCCGACAATGATGAGACAGCCTATAGGGAGGAGGTCAGAGACCTGACCGTGTGGCGCAAGGACAACAACCTCTCCCTCATTCTGATCAAGACAAAGGAGATGATTGTGGACTACAGGAAAAGGAGCACCGTGCACCCATTCTCATCAACATGGCTGTAGTGGAGCATTTAAGCTACTTGGCATCCACATCACCAACAAACTAACATGGTCCAAGCACACCAAGACAGTCGTGAAGAGGGCACGACAAAACCTATTCCCCCTCAGGAGACTGAAATGATTTGGCATGGGTCCTCAGATCCTCAAAAAGTTCTACAGCTGCACCATCAAGAGCATCCTGACGGGTTGCATCACTGCCTGGTATGGCAACTGCTCGTCCTCCGACCGCAAGGCACCACAGAGGGTAGTGCATACGGCCAAGTACATAACCGGAGCAAGCTTCCTGCCATCCAGGACCTCTGTAAAGACTCCAGCCACCCTAGTCATAGACCGTTCTCTCTGCTACCGCACGGCAAGCGGTACCGGAGCACCAAGTCTAGGTCCAAGAGGCTTCTAAACAGCTTCTACCCCCAAGCCATAAGACTCCTGAACAGCTAATCAAATGGCTACTAAGACTAGTTGCACCCCCCCCCCCCCCCCCCCCCACACGCTGCTGCTACTTCCTGTTATCGTCGATGCATAGCCACTTTAATAACCCTACCTGCATGTATATAATTACCTCAACTACCTCGACACAGGTGCCCCCGCACACTGACTCTGTACCGGTACCCCCTGTATACAGCCCCGCTATTGTTATTTACTGCTGCTCTTTAATCATTTATTTTTCTTATCTCTTACTTTTTTTGTTGGTATTTTATTAAACTGCATTGTTGGTTAAGGGCTTGTAAGTAATCATTTCACTGTAAGGTCTACTACACCTGTGGTATTCGGTGCATGTGACAAATAGCATTTGA
>NC_092179.1:11710703-11763203 GCF_045791955.1 Oncorhynchus clarkii lewisi | reverse complement strand
GTGGAACATTCACTGAAATTCCACTGTGCAGAAAACCTTTTCAAATGACCTGGAAGTGCCATTCTCCAAGTGCAGCTAGCTCAAACCTGACCTCCAGCACACAGCAGGTCAGAGGTTATGCAGAGGAACTACCTTTTGTTTTCTCAAGCTTCCCAGAGCCCTGCTCGGCTGTGTATACCTTGCCGATCTACCGCCTAGAGCCGAGGCAAGAGGTAAGGCAATATGTTCTGAAGTTCAGGCCTGACACTCCCACACTGACACAAAGAGTGATCCAGAGAGAGAGAGGGAGTACACCCTGTATATGATCCTCTTATTAAAGCTTGCAAAGACTTGGCTCTAGTCCCTCAGATAGAAAATCCAGTCTTATTCACATGGGAAGGTGAGGGCTTTAGACTTAAGCTATTACGACAGCTCCATTCTGAATCCCTAGCTGACTGATGGGAAAGAGACCATTCATCCAAAATCATCCATTTATTAGAAACACACAGGCTCCACTTTTTTGCGTGTTTGTGTGTTATAAAAGCTGTTCAACTCACCCTCTCCGCCGACTGTGCCGTCCCGAAGAAGATGGGGATAAACGCCAGCCAGATTATGCAGGTAGTGTACATGGTAAATCCAATTGGCTTGGCCTCGTTGAAGGTCTCCGGCACTCCCCTGGTCTTGATGGCGTAAACAGTGCATGTGACCATCAGTAGGATGGAGTAGCCCAAGGAGCAGATCAGGGACAGGTCGGAGATGTCACACTTCAGCACGCCGCGAGCCGCCGCCGGGTCCTGGGTCCGCTGCTCGCCGTAGTCCACGAAGGTGTGTGGCGGGTCCACGGCGAACCATACAAACACCCCCAGGAGCTGCACTGAGATCAGGGAGAAGGTGATGACCAGCTGGGAGGCCGGGGAGATGAACCGGGGGGCGCTGACCGACTTCTTCCCCTGCTCGAAGATGCGGTGGATACGGTTGGTCTTGGTGAGGAGAGCCGCGTAGCTGAAGCACATCCCCAGACCCAGAAAGATCCTCCTGAAGGAACACACGCCCACGTCGGGCGCGGCGATCATCAGGAAGGTGATTGCATAACACAGGAAAATGCCCGTCAACAGCACGTAGCTCATCTCACGGCCGGAAGCCCTGACGATGGGCGTTTCGTTGTAGCGGACGAAGGTCACGATAACGAAGGTGGTGGCGATGATGCCTAGCATTGAGATAAAGACGGGAATGACGGCCCAGGGCGAGTGCCACTCCAGCTTGATGATGGGGATGTTCTGGCAGCCCGTTCGGTTGGCGTCAGGACGCTGTTCGTAGGGACACAGTTCACAGCTGAACTCGCTGGCCTGGAAGTGATAGCCCTCGCAGCGCTCGCAGTGCCAGCAGCACGGCACACCCTTCACAATCTTCTTCCTTTCACCCATCCGGCAGGGCACGCTGCACACAGACGCCGGGAGGGACGGGTCGCCTGCCCGCCACTGCATGGCCTCTACCTGGGGTCATAAGGTCACAGGAGAGAGGACAGACCAATCAGAGGACAGATAGGTTGGGACTCAATTATGGTTTTGGTTCTAGAAGGGTTGTGATTCTAGACTGTTTCTGGCTAACGAACGTTCTGACTGGAATAGTTCTGACTGTGTAACAGCTTTCTTCAAAGCCTACTGTTGTTAAACTGTTTGTACCTGCATAAACATTTCCCAAAGGGCAACTCACAAAGTAATTAGCCAAAGAAGAACTTCTTATCATTTCCCTTGTGCTGCCTGCTAGGCATAAATCTCGAAGAAATTAAACTGGTTTAATCAGAGCTGGCACAAATTGGCCATCTGCATCAGTCTGATGCAGTTTGTGTGTATTAATAAACTGTTTATAACACAGCCCAGGGTGATGGGAACGGAGCTCCTCTCTCTATATCTGAACAGGCACACAAAGCACTGATCCAGCAGAACTAGAGGAAACCGGCTGGCTGCGGATTCTGCTGAGAGCAGAGGAAACCTGTCTGTATATGTTGTTTTAGATTTGTGTTTATTTCCCTTTAGTGCTATTATGTCTTCCTGTTCTTTTGTGGTAAAGTGATATTCGGCCATGCTTGCATTATGAACGCTCAACACATTAACACATTAAGCCGGCCCGTGAACTCTCTGGGGTATAATTGATCATTGTTACCTGATGAAACAATACTTTAGGTCTCATTAAAGTTATCCCATAAAGCATTATGGGCATGTCATGAAGGAAAAGCATGTCCAATGGCACAACTGATCCTAAGGGAAGAGATTTAACCACCAGAAGAAAGTAACTTCTGGCACTTCGGTGAATCCTTCTTCAATTCTTTGGATACCTTGAATTGAAAACACTGTTAAGGTGAAACAAAATGTTTATGGAATGGGGATAATTCTGGCTCTAGTTCTCAGCAGCCTGCCGAGAGAGAATAGTAGTCTGTTGCTGCCTCCCAGTCCAGCCAAGGTAAATAGATCGAAGAACAAAGTGAACTCACAAGAGAAATTCAGCCCTGGAAGAAAAGAGAAGTTCAATAGACAATGTTCAGCATTTGAGCCTAACTTCCATTTTCCTCCCAGCCAATTCTGCAGTCTCCAAGTCTTCAGAGTCCAGCCAATTTAGCTTCTACAGTCCGAACTGATCCGCTTATACCGTTGTGAATGATACGTGCAGGTAAGCAGTAAGTAAGGGGAGTCAGATAGGTCTAGGTGTCCAGCATTGTTAGGTGTAGGTGTACAGCATGTGTGCTGCCTGACTGATCGCTGCACGTACGACCAGAGCAGATGGTTTTAAGATCCCTCAGAAAGTACAGCCCAACCTCCAGCCCAACCGTGCCCAGCCTGTCTGTCCTAGGAATCTATCTGTGTGTGAACACACTGCTTGTTTACCAAGGCTGTGGATCTCAGACAGGCATGCAGAGGCATTAAGAAGCTATAAGCCCCGTCACCTCTCCTCTTGTGGCCTGGGTGTGTGTGTGTGTGTGTCTGTCTGTCTGTCTGTCTGTCTGTCTGTGTGTGTGTCCCTCCCTCCCTTCAGTGTTCAGGTGTTATCGATGTGCTCTCTGACTCCGACAGAAACTCATGCTGATGAAGAGGAGAGAGCACCTTCCTGCTCGCACACTTCCTAGCTCTATCCCTCCCTCTCCTCCCTTCCCGCTCTATCTCTCTTCACCCTAACGAGCCGGGCTCAGGTCACATATATTAATGATGCCGAAAGTGTGTGCGTATGTGTATGTGTGTATTCGTGTGTTCGTGTGTATGTTCATGTGTGTGTGTGTGTGTGTGTGTGTGTGTGTGTGTGTGTGTGTGTGTGTGTGTGTGTGTGTGTGTGTGTGTGTGTGTGTGTGTGTGTGTGTGTGTATTCCAATCAGTAACAGCTGAATAACAAGTAGCTGCTCACTGAAAGTCAAGCACTGAGCAGTAACTGTATGCATGCAGGAACACAAACTACTCAGAAGTACTGTAAGAATGTAGGCCAAAAAAACACTGGGAAGAGATGGGACCCAAACATGACACGAAAGCAAGTTCTGGATGATAACGAATTAATAGAAATCTGAAGTTTCAAGACTCGACCTTGAATGAATGCTGATATCTATAAAATGTGTGCGATTTCCCAGCTGTTTGTGCTATTATGTCAAGTGGTTGTTCATTGTCATGCCAAACATGTTGACATGAAGGCACAAACAGAGCCAGGACCAGGCTCTATATGAATACCTTTGAATATGACAACGCTAGATCCCAGAAGATAGATATTGCTATTATGTTAGTCTCACATTTAGGTGTAGTTTGTTGGTCCAGGTGCCTATGACCTTGTACTCTCTGGTAGAGCGGTTGGTGCTCTGGTACTGGAAGATGTCGTACCGTCCGGGGGCGTCGCCGTTCTCATTGAACACCACTGGAGTACCGGCACTTCCTGGAAGACAGAGATGGTGGGAAAGGATTAACAAGAAGACACACTGTATATAATTCATCGCACAGACAGCTAATTTACCATACTGTAATATCTTTGTAGTTCTGCATTTTTCACACCAATACATGATTTGGTCCAACACAAAATATTTTTGGACTAACTTATATATACAACTATGGTGTGTATATATATACCTATACACCTTATATATACAACTATGGTACAAGGTCTGTTTCTTACAAAGTGGGAATCTTTTTCAGAAGTTCATTCAGTAGCCTCGTGTATACCTGTCACCCTAACGAGCCGGGCTCAGCTGTCACACATATGAATTATGCAAAAAGTTTGTGTGTGTGTGTGTGTGTGTGTGTGTGTGTGTGTGAACAGCCTCAACCACCCCAGGCGCAAAGTATTTCACAGATGGGCTTTTCTCTCCACCGATTATGCTAAACTCACAGCCTCCTCATCCGTTCTCTCTCTCTCTTCCTCTCCCTCCCTCTCACTCTCTCTCTCCCTTTCTATCTCTGGTTCTCTCTCCTCTTATGAATCTTTGAAATCCAATATTTCAGCGCGGCAGCAGCGCGGCAGCAGCGCGGGTGGAGAATCTGGCCCATCAAAGCAGTAATGTAATTACAAATATAAATCTTAAAAGAGTTGTGCATTACTGACATTCCTACAGAAAGCTGTACGTCATGGCAACAATCTACCATATCTGACGGAACGAAAGGGAGAGTAGCTGGGAGATACATACTAGGAGAATAAGAGAGAAAGGCAAAGTTGAGAGATCTACCGAGAGAGAGAAAGAGAGAAAAAGTGAAAGACAGAGATAATGTAGTGAAACAGAGAGGTAAACTCCTCTCTCTATCTGCTATGGCAGCTGGTCTCTCAGGCCTCCTGGATACGCACTGCTGCCTTCTCTCTTTCAATATGCACACTAACAATAGTGCTCTAGGAAACCTCTCTCTCTCGCTCTATATATATATATATATTCCAGTGGTAATGAATGAGAAGATTTCCAAAGGACTCTGGGTAAACCACTATCTTCAACCTGCCTCCACACAGCCCCGCCCGCCACATCTCAAAGACGCCAGACGCCGGCGCTGGCCGCTTGCTCCTGTCTGTTTGTCTGTCTCCTCCTGCCTTGCATCATTAGAACAGAGAGAGAAGTGTCCAGACTGGTTGTTACAATTCTGCCACCCAGGCTACAAATTGTTAAGGCTAGCAGTGCAACACAGCTCCCTATAAATCCCCGACCCACCCACCCACACACACACACACACACACACACACACACACACACACACACGATGCTGGTAGAGAAGCAGAACACGAATACTATCACACTATCAGTGAGTGGGAACAACTTCTTCTCTTCCTCTTCTCCTCTCCGTTCATCCCTCGCTTTGCACAACAGCGGGGGAACATGCATTGCAAATGGGAGAGGACTCCATCTCATCCGTGCGGAAATGAATCATGGCACATCCTCAGGAAAGGATTTCTGACCGTCAAATTGGTGTCAATATACGGCCCAATATTTCTCACTGTTCCCTGTCCAACCAACGAGGCCGATTAATGCAGACGCGACTGATGCAAGTTACACACACACACACATACACAAACGGATGTGCACACACATGCACAGACACGCACTGACACACATAAACGTCATCTCCGGAAAGAGCCTGTCCCTAACCATATTAGCTACTCTGATGACGATTACTGGATACAAGCAAGCTGACTCATATAATTGTTCAGTATGTCCCGTATAAGGGCAATTCGAGCCCAGCAGTACAAGTCAGTGGAGCATGGTCCTTGAGCCATTTCTGAAAGTAGTAACATGGAGATATCGACATTTAAATTTCACACGATTCTGCATCGTTAACAATGACCTTCACTGTGTCAGTGTAAGCAACAACATTTACCCTTCTTTACCACAACACACAAACACACACACACACACACACGACAAACCGCAAACTCACCCTTCAGTGGGTAGCCGCAACAACTATTGAACTGGACGAGCCAAACAACACACCAAAGTCCTTTCATCGACCTCGCCCTCATTGGTCTTTATAGTACATCTCACATGACCAGACACAACCCCCAAAGGAGAATGGGGTAAGAGGCCCCTTTAACCGACACACAGGTCCTCAGCTAGTGGTGGGCGATGGTGAGATGAGACCATGAGCTGAAGTAGAGAGTAGGGTTTTTCAGATGGAAGACTGTTGTTTGAACCTGATCTTCTCCAGTCAGACACTCGGGCTTATGTTTGGTTTGAGGTGAGGTTGTCTTTCTGCTGTGCAGTTTGTGGGTAGAGAGAATGGATTCTAGGTAAGTTGTACTCCTACTAAAAGGCAGGGAGGCAAACCCCTGAAGATACAGTTACAAGGCACAGGTCTAGGATCAGCTTACTCTTTCCTAATCCTAACCTAAACCATTAAGGGGGAGAAAGACCTAAGATCAGTGTCTACAGGCAACATCCTCCTAATCTGAGATAATCACTGCATACCCTGCCAACAGCTCTTCCCTGTGGATCCCCGGAGAGAGAGAGAGAGAGAGAGAGAGAGAGAACGTGTTTTAGCATGGGTAAAATCTCTGATGGGGAGAATACAGGAGAGAGGGACCGGCTGAACGAGGGTTCAAAAGTCTCCCCACTATCGTGACAGAAACAGAGAGTGTTTTGATAGGCCTGATGCAGAAATCACCCTGCAACCCAGATGAATTAAACATAACATGGAAGAAGGAGCTGAGAGGAGGAGATGAGAGAGAGTGGCTGCCAGCACCCAGCAGTGTGGGGCATACATCTGTACTGCTAATGGGGGAGACAACACACACACACATGCACGTCCGCACAGAAGCATGCGCGTAGGCACACGCACGCAGGGATGCACACACACAAACACACACATGCAGTAATGAGGACACATCTTCGTCTCCATTTTCCCTCCATCCCTCTATCCCACACTAACCGGTTACCTCAGGGGAGGCTCTACCTGGCAGATGAGGAAACATCTCTGTGATAATAATAACTCAACTCCCTCCTCCTCCTAAACATGTACGGTTGATCCTCCCTTTTCCTCCTCCCTCATTCTTTCTCGTTCTTTCTCTCTCTCTCTCTCTCTCTCTCTTCCTATCTTTCTCTTGTCTTCGTGTGGCTCTCTTCCTATCTTTCTCTTGTCTTCATGTGGCTCTCTTCCCATCTTTCTCTTGTCTTCGTGTGGCTCTCTTCCTATCTTTCTCTTGTCTTCATGTGGCTCTCTTCCCATCTTTCTCTTGTCTTCGTGTGGCTCTCTTCCTATCTTTCTCTTGTCTTCATGTGGCTCTCTTCGTCTTCGTGTGGCTCTCTTCCTATCTTTCTCTTGTCTTCATGTGGCTCTCTTCCCATCTTTCTCTTGTCTTCGTGTGGCTCTCTTCCTATCTTTCTCTTGTCTTCATGTGGCTCTCTTCCTATCTTTCTCTTGTCTTCGTGTGGCTCGCTTCCTATCTTGCTCTTGTCTTCGTGTGGCTCTCTTCCTATCTTTCTCTTGTCTTCATGTGGCTCTCTTCCCATCTTTATCTTGTCTTCATGTGGCTCTCTTCCCATCTTTCTCTTGTCTTCGTGTGGCTCTCTTCCTATCTTTCTCTTGTCTTCGTGCGGCTCTCTTCCTATCTTTCTCTTGTCTTCATGTGTCTCTCTTCTTAACCCCCCCTTCTCTCCTATAAGACATATGCGTTAGCCTAATAATTCACTTGATTACGATCCATTACATACATGCTTCTGGCATACAGAAGCCTTTCTTCGCTGTGCCCTAACCCTCCATCCACCCCGCAGGCATCATGTGGGTAGCCGATCCGTGCAGTTAATATGGTGAGGGAGAATATCTACCGGGTTTATAATGAGATGAGTGCTTCTTGGCTCAACACGTCAGCTGATTATAATGATTATTAAACTACCAGAAACCTGTGGCATATAGTTTATCAGGATGTGAAAGCAGGAGCCAGAGCCAGCCTTTTTGTTGTGTTTCACATTGGAAGGGAGCACAGAGGCTGTGTAGCCATTGGTCATGTGCCGTTTTAGTTTAGAAGTGGGCGGGTGAGTAATGTTGGTTTTTGGTGGTTTTTTCGACTCTAAACTCAACGTCAAGAGTCCTCATGTCAACTGAAGATGTTTTGGCCTCAAGATCTCTGGATGCTTTAGGTACTTTACATTTGCCAGTTGGTCTGAGATTTGATCATTTGCCTGTGTTTTTTTATTGTCCTAGTTGGTCATTCGCAGTTCTTGCCTGCCTCGGGCAAGTTTCAAAACCATCCAAACCATTGCACTGCTCCTCTAAGCCCTACTATCATTAGGCCAAGGGAAGATATTTAATCACAGAGTTACGAAACACCGCAGCTGAAGAAAACACCTTTTTTGGAGGAGCTCCAAACTAAGTGGCCCTCAGTCTGAACTTGACAAAAGCCTCCCGTTCCTGTTGACTTCTCCTCTTCCTCTCTTTCCTCTCAAGAGGAAGTCTTTTGATTATCTTCCCCAGAACAGAGTAGAGCAAGGGAGGGAGGGAGGGAGGGAGGGAGGGAGGGAGGGAGGGAGGGAGGGAGGGAGGGAGGGAGGGAGGGAGGGAGGGAGAGAGAGAGAGAGAGAGAGAGAGAGAGAGAGAGAGAGAGAGATGGGCAAAGGGAGAGGGGGAGAATGGTTTCCTAGAGCACTATTGTTAGTGTGCATAATGAAAGAGAGAAGGCAGCAGTGCGTATCCAGGAGGCTAGAGAGACCAGCTGCCATAGCAGATATACCTCCTCTGTTTACTGACTTTAGCAGACACACACACGACACAACTATCATAGGCCGATGAGGTAATGTCGCATTTCTCACAAAGGCCTAATGGACTCGCTGATTTCATTACGGTGTGACTGTGGCAGAGGAGCGAGATCTGCGGGTCCATACATCTGGTGATGTCAGTTAGTCTAATGCCAGCATTTTAAAATGCATTTAGAGTGAATTAAAAGGATGCATTTACAATCACAGCCGACACCGCATGGCTTAATGTTCTATTAATCCTCCAATGGCTATCTGATAGCTTCTGGTCACCTGGGCTGAGGAAGTGTTCAGTGTGTGGTGGCCCGGCAGGCAAGCGGCAGACAGAGAGCGATGCCTTAAGTCTCCCCGAAACAGCTGTCTGAGATTTCCGGCTTATTGAACTTATCTCCAGGTATTGATTGCTCTTCTAACGTTGTGAGTGGGGGGAGGCGGTAGGCCGCACACGCACATACACGGACAGACAGAGGTACGGGGGGGGGGGGGGGGGTATTTTCTGCGAGCGGCAGCAGCAAATGAAGCGTCCATTCAGTCTCAGTCTCATCAGTCTCCCCTGTCCAGCCATCCGGTGGCTCATCCACAGTTTGAGGCTGTGTAATACTGTTAATATGGGGACAAAGCACAGAGAGGGAATAGTAGACTGGAGATGAAGGTCAGAACATTGGGAGACTTTAGTTCTGCAGGGTTGCCAATGTACCTTATTTTCTTCATATGAGCGACTGATTGAAGTGTACAAAGGCTTGTTGAAGTAATTATCTTTTTGTTTTCTCATGATTTGTCTGCTCTCTCCCTTACACACAGCGTTGTATATCCCTCTTCTTACTCTCTCCATCCCCCTCCCTCCCTCTCTCTCTCCCGCTAACTGGCTGTATAGCTGTCATGCTAGGGTCAAGTTCTCTCTCTCTCTCTCTCTCTCTCTCTCTCTCATGAACACGAGGGAGACAGAGAGCTGGTTTCAAACGCAGGGCACAGCAGGTGTTTAAAATAAAGGACCACAGGAGGAGGCAGGTAGCTGGGTCCAGGGGCAGGCAGCAGGTCATACACAGGGGGACCAAACGGCAACAGTACAGGCAGGGAAAAGGCTAGTAACGTCGACCCGGGAAATGAGGCAATAGGTGAATGACAGGAAATTCGAAGCTAATGTACAGGCAGGGAATAGGCAAAAGGTGTCATTAGTGAGGCAGGCAAAACCTTTCATACACGTGAGGAGTAAATTACAGGAAAAACAGCTCTGAAGAGAAGTGTGTCAAAAAAAAACAATACCTCACAAAGATGAGGAGCAAAGAACTGAACTAAATAGTGTGTGAATGACATACAGGTGTGTGAACAGGTGATCAGAATTTGGCTGATTGGGATCTGGAAAGTGAGCTGCATTCAGGGGATCTATGTGTTTGAGAGTGTGAGTTGGAAGCAGACGTTACACTCTCTCTCTCTGTCGCTCTCTCTATCTCTCTCTGTCTGTCTCGGTCTCTGTCTCTCTCTCTCTCTGTCTCTCCCTCAAAGCGAGCAAAACAGTTATTTATTCTGTAAAAAAGGTTTTTTAAAATATTTTTGTTTACAGACTAAATGACTTTTTTGCTTGCTTTGAGGACAATACAGTGCCACTGACACGGCCCGCAACCAAAACCTGCGGGCTCTCTTTCACTGCAGCCAACGTGAGTAAAACATTTAAACGTGTTAACCCTCGCAGGGCTGCCGGCCCAGGCGGCATCCCCAGCCGTGTCCTCAGAGCATAAGCAGATCAGCTGGCTGGTGTGTTTAGGGACATATTCAATCAACCCTTATCCCAGTCTGCTTTCCCCGCATGCTTCAAGAGGGCCACCATTGTTCCTGTTCCTAAGAAAGCTAAGGTAACTGAGCTAAACGACTACCGCCCCGTAGCACTCACTTCCGTCGTCATGAAGTGCTTTGATAGACTAGTCAAGGACCATATCACCTCCACCCTACCTGACACACTAGACCCACTCAAATTTGCTTACCGCCCCAATAGGTCCACAGACGACGCAATCGTAACCACACTGCACACTGCCCTTACCCATCTGGACAAGAGAAATACCTATGTGAGAATGCTGTTCATCGACTACAGCTCAGCATTTAACACCATAGTACCCTCCAAATCAAGCTCGAGACCCTGGGTCTCGACCCCGCCCTGTGCAACTGGGTACTGGACTTCCTGACGGGCCGCCACCCCAGGTGGTGAGGGTAGGTAACAACATCTCCACCCCGCTGATCCTCAACACTGGGGCCCCACAAGAGTGCGTTCTGAGCCCTCTCCTGTACTCCCTGTTCACCCACGACTGCGTGGCCATGCACGCTTCCAACTCAATCATCAAGTTTGCGGACGACACTACAGTGGTAGGCTTGATTACCAACAATGACGAGACAGCCTACAGGGAGGAGGTGAGGGCCTTCAGAGTGTGGTGTCAGGAAAATAACCTCACACACAAAACAAAGGAGATGATTGTGGACTTCAGGAAACAGCAGAGGGAGCACCCCCCTATCCACATCGACGGGACAGTAGTGGAGAGTAGTGGATAGGGTAGTAAGTTTTAAGTTCCTCTGCGTACACATCACGGACAAACTGAATTGGTCCACCCACACAGACAGCGTTGTGAAGAAGGCGCAGCAGCACCTCTTCAACCTCAGGAGGCTGAAGAAATTGGGCTTGTCACCAAAAGCACTCACAAACTTCTACAGATGCACAATCGAGAGTATCCTGTCGGGCTGTATCACCGCCTGGTACGGCAACTGCTCCGCCCACAACCGTAAGGCTCTCCAGAGGAAACAACGGATCACCGGGGGCAAGGACAACAACCACCCGGGCCACTGCCTGTTCACCCCGCTATCATCCAGAAGGCGAGTTCAGTACAGGTGCATCAAAGCTGGGACCGAGAGACTAAAAACAGCTTCTATCTCAAGGCCATCAGACTGTGAAACAGCCACCACTAACATTGAGTGGCTGCTGCCAACATACTGACTCAACTCCAGCCACTTTAATAATGGAAATTGATGTAAAAATATATCACTAGCCACTTTAAACAATGCTACTTAATATAATGTTTACATACCCTACATTACTCATCTCATATGTATATACTGTACTCTATATCATCTACTGCATCTTCCCATCTTTATGTATACATGTATCACTAGCCACTTTAAACTATGCCACTTTATGTTTATATACCCTACATTACTCATCTCATATGAATATACTGCCGTGTCTTTACTATCATTAAATTGAAGACTTAGTTTTTATCAAAGATTCCCATAATTAGTATTATGCGATTAAACTGAATAATCATGTAACTGTAATTAACTAGGAAGTTGGGGCACCAAGGAAAGTATTCAGATTACAAAGTTATAATTTCCCAATATAACCTTTCAGATATTTTCATATCTGATCAATAGTCTTCTGATTAATGATTTATTTACTTTACCTCACGTTAGTCTCATTCCAAACGTTGTAAATTGTTGGTTATCTGCACGAACCCAGTCTTCACTATGAGTCATCCTTACATCAATTGTCTTAAATCATTTATTTATTACTAACTAAGTCATTCATGGAAATGCATAAACAAACAAACATGGTAAAAGTGGTTACATGAAATGATAGGAAAATGAACCGGCATGTTGGCTTGTTAGACAAAGGGGAAATGGGGGGGTCGACTAAGAAGTCACTACAGAGTTAATTATAACAATTAAAATGCTAATCCTTTACACATGAACTTCTCACTCATCCGGGAACAATTGCAATCAATCAATCAGTTCAGGGGCGGCCCTCTGATTTAGTTCAAATCCAATTCCCTTTTGAGTTTTCCTTCATTAAACAGTCCGAAATCACATTGTACAATTGTGTAAACAGTATCATACTCACTCATTCATCTTATACAACAATTAGATGTAAACCTCATATCTGAGGCTATTAAAAAACAGCGTTATGGTAATGTGGCCATATCGTCTCCCATGACGTTCCCAAGTTGTGACAAACGGACCAGTTCGTAGCTGGATTCTTCACCCATCTTTTACACTTACTCCGAAATTTGTTCGTACCTCAAGTTCTGTGAGGTGGAAGGATTTCTTTTGTCTCCATGAAAAACTACTCTATAACTGTGTGTCCATGATGTCTTCTCAGGAATTTATGACCTCTGACCACAGCAGCCTAGTTGAAGGAGGTAAGGGGGAGGCAGGGAGAAGGGTTGCTATACTCAAAGAGGCCAACGTCATGACAATACTGTACTCTATACCATCTACTGCATCTTGCCTATGCCGTTCTGTACCATCACTCATTCATATATCTTTATGTACATATTCTTTATCCCTTTACACTTGTGTGTATAAGGTAGTAGTTGTGGAATTGTTAGGTTAGATTACTCGTTGGTTATTACTGCATTGTCGGAACTAGAAGCACAAGCATTTCGCTACACTCGCATTAACATCTGCTAACCATGTGTATGTGACAAATAAAATGTGATTCTCTCTCTCTCTCATGTCTTCAAGGCTCTGAACTAAACACGCTCTGCTCGGTTTTCCTGCAGACGATAAACATAATAACACTGAGATCAGAGGTGATGTGAAGCTCATTCTAGCTCATATATGAATACGATTTAGATTGTATTTCATTTGGCCTACAGGTCCAAAAAACCTTACACACAGCATTGTATATCCCTCTTCTTACTCTCTCCATCCCCCTCTCTCCCTCTCTCTTCCCGCTAACTGGCTGCATAGCTGTCATGCTAGGGTCAAGTTCATCATCTAGCCGTTATTCCTTGCTAGTTAGCCCGGGCTGGTTCCCATAGAGACGGCGTCCATCTTGTCCTGAGCAGTCAGAGCTAGAGCAGCTGGCCCTGTGAAGACGGGCTGTAATGAGATAGCTCTTTCCAGCCTGGTCGTGTCCTTTCCTCGCGGCTCTACACACACACACACACACACACACACACACACACACACACACACACACACACACACACACAGACTCCACGGCTCCACGTCTCAGGACCTAATTGGTTTTGGCTCTTCTGCCCTCTCCATAGAAGGGTACTGGAGAGCCTCGTGTAGGGTGGCCCCGACCAAGACCACAATGTCGTCAAAATATAGGAGCTGCCACTACTGCACTGTAGCTCAATAAATAACTTTTTGTTAGGGTAGGAAAAAATGAGTGGATATTGTTCTATTTCTCTGCCCGAGTTCTTTGTCCAGCGTCCTGTGCTTTTGTGGATGAGGATTAAAAAAAATACTGTTATACAGGACGCTAAGACTGAGACCCGCTACACTGTGAATTTCCAGTTTCAATGAACGTAGCACTACCATGAGGGTTGTAGTTGGATCAATACAGTCAATATCCTCACCAGTGTTCTAAAGTGGAAGTGCAGCAGTCCTTTGTGTATATTTTCTTTCCTTGCTAAAGCGGGGGATTCTCACTCCACACTGTCAGGGGACAGGGTAGTTAATAAATGATCATAAGAACACATCAATGCCATTCAACCACGCTCTACAGACAGACATACTGGAGCTGGGAACAATAGAGATGATTTTGGCTTGATGTTCAACACTGAAGACGGATGAAAGCTCTCTGCTTGTATCCCTATGACTCATTTGACAGACAACAATGAAGTGTAGAGAAGAAAAGAGGAGAGAAGAAAAAAAATACACGCTTCTAGCTCTCCGTCCATCCATTGGAGGTTTTGGGGAGATTTTCTGAAAAGTTCCATTATCTAAAAAAAAAAAAAGTATATATATTTTCTAAAAGGTTTTGCAGTTTTAGTTGAATGTATCCTGTCAAAGTTTTACCCCGGTGTGAAAGTGAAAGTACAGGCTGTAAGGTGTTTTTATTCCTTCCTTCCCACGCATGGAACTACAATTAAGGTTTCTCATAGACTGAAAAGGAGGGGACCTTGTAAATATTTTCAGGAATAAAAGCGAAGAGATGAACATTGACGGCGAAGAGTGGAGACCTTATCAAGCTTTTCATTAGACCGCCCGAGGATTCATGGAGGACAATGGAGGTGACCTGCGTAGTGGGAGGCACTATGTGTCATGTCACACCACTCTGGGCTCTGTTCTAACAAACCTAACAGAATGGTAAATCTAAGCGCAGGTGGGAGCGCTGTAGGTCCAGGGTTTGTGTCAGAAATATTTTAGCTATTTTCACCATCACAATTATCGGCGCACTTGCTGGCGTTGGCGCTAAAGGGATGTGTTTTGATGAATAAACAAGCGGGTGGGTGTGTCGAGGCGTGGCCTCTCACTGGCCAATCAGAACGTGCTTCATGGCAAAATATGTGGTTGCTTCAAGTTGTGTATTTTTGGTCTTTTATGGATCGCCTTGGAATCAACTCCAATTCCAATGTTAGTCAGTTATAGTTTATTAAATGGCTTACAGTAACTAAATAACACAATGTAGACCAGGTCCTTTTGACCAGGGCCTGTAGGTGCACTATATTGTGCCGTTTGGGACGTTGGCCTAGACTATCCTATTCATCAGAGCAGAAATGGTGGGACACACATGTCCTCGGAAGCTGCAGGGTTGCCAACGTACCTTATTTTCTTCACATGAGAGACTGATTGAAGACGTAAAGATGTCTTTTGATATCTGTCCTACAAAGTGTTCAAAGACTTGTTGTGGCTATTTTTCTACATTCACTTCAGCTGCTCATTGAAAACTGAATCACAATAGCCCGACAGCAACTGAAATGAGATTTTCTCGGGCCAATAACAGTCCCTAAATGTGTTACTTCACAGAGCGTTGTCACAATGACTTACAGTACTAGAGGGGATGTTGTTGGTAGGCAACCACAGAACACAACGTTTCTAGATAAGAGAGGCACTCAGTCTGAGTTGAGAGGATGAAAGAGACACTAGTCTGTTTGATATCTTGCTTGCATTCCGAGTCAATCCCTCCATGGTGATGACTGATGACTGATGACGGACCAGGGCGAAAAGGAGAGAGAAACAGAGAAGAGCAACACAACAGGGAAAACATCATCGACGTTGAGACAAATCTGAAGCATCATGTTTTTGGACTAAGAAAATAGGAAATATCCGCAGCATGCGTACACTTTTGAATAAAACCAAGCAAAGTCATTCAATGGCCTCTGGATAGAATCAAGCGATAACACAACGTCTGAAGTGGGCTGCATAATAAGTAGGTGCTCGACATGAGACAAACCATGCCTCCTGAACGACCCCCTATTCCCTAAGTGTGCACTACCCTATAGGGAATGCACCATATAGGGAACAGGGTACCATTTGGGACAGAACCAGAATGTCCTTTAGATGACTGTGGGCTGTAGGGTGTAGAGACTCAAGCTGAACAGAACAGGAGAACCGGTATCAGATGCAGTCCGCACGATGTAGCATGTGATTGCTGCTACAGGTACGGTTCCTTATTGTCTTCCTTCCCCTGGATCTGCAATGCACCACCATCTGGGTGTGCATGTGTTTCTGGGTGTGTGTATGAGAGTGAAAGCAAGAGAGATAGGTAAGGAGACGGGAGAAAAGGAGAGAAAAAAGAGACGGGGAGTGAGAGATAATGAGAAGATAAAGGAGAGCGGGAGAGGGGCAGAGAGAGGGAAGGGAGGAGAGGGAGGGATAGCGCTAGGAAGTGCGCGAGCAGGAAGGTGCTCTCTCCATCAGCATGAGTTTCTGTCGGAGTCAGAGAGCACATCGATAACACCTGAACACTGGAGGGAAGGAGGGATACACACACACACACACACTGGGGGTCAGTGGAGGGGTCATCCAAGTGTCCAATCTCATGCTGCTGAGAAAGGTTAGATCCTCTGCAGGGTTCTGTGAGGAAGGATCATTAATACATACACCGGCCAGTGTGTGTGTGTGTGTGTCTGCATGAGATATCTCCACGCCTGGTGTGTGTTTTCCCTAGATCGTTCTGAAACCTCACTACTGAATTAGGCTCTTCCTCTCGCTGGATTGATTTTCCGCCTGTGTCGGTAAGCAGGGGGATCGGGCCTATCGGATCAGCACAGCTCCTCTAAGTTGCATTTGATTGGTATGGATCCCTGGCCCCTGCTGCGGCCATGTCAAGGGCACTGTGGATGGTCCGACTCAATGCCCTCCTAACGGGTGCAGATGAGCTCCATACTAAACTACAGCAAGGAATAGAAGTGTGCTTCTACTGACGCACACTGACTTAAACTCTCTCGTCGTCCCGTCGCTCACACACACACACACACACACACACACACACACACACACACACCTAACTTTATCCAATAACATCCGTAACCTTGCTATGCCAGACATGATGTAGTATAAGAGGCTGTAGCTGAACAACACAAAACAACATACGTCTACAACATTATCTATATCGGTCGCCAGCAGAAAACACATTCACTCCTCTGGTATCATTACTATTAACCTCCTGTTCAACTCCAGAGGGGCAGAAATCGATACCAACATGCTGCTTCTCTGTGTAGTTAGCTTGAAAGCATCCCGTCGAGTAGCCCCGGGCCTGTTGAAGACGAGATACTAGATGTAAACAACATCAACAGCCCTACAGAAATTCATCTTGTGGCCTCTCGGCATTGAAAAACCAGCTGCAGTCAATAGGAAGAAGATTTACTGATCTCTAGTAAGTAGTCTGGTAAAGTGCAGTTTGTCAGGCCTTGCTCTCTGCTCCGTGGCCTTCGACATTCATCTCAGTCAAGTGGGCAGTGACATTTAGCTCTATTAAAGGAGGTTACTGTCTAAAATGGTGGTGAAGTACTATGTTAGCCGTGTGTTTAGTATTCATCAGGGCTAGAATGGCCATAGTAGGACTTGAACCTGAAACCTTGTGTTTATCGGCCCAATAGCTTATGGATTTCTATTTCTATGAAATCTATGGATTTCACATGACTGGGCATGGGCGCAGCCATGGGTAGGCTTGGGAGGGCATAGGCCCGCCCACTTGGGAGCCAGGGCCACATGCTGGGGAGCTGGCCCAGCGAATCAGAATTAGTTTTCCCCCACGAAAGGGCTTTATTAAAGAGAGAAATACTCCTCAGTGTCATTAGCTATCTGGGTAGCTGGCCAGATGAAGCTTGTTTACACATTGCCTGAGGTTGTGAGTCCGGTTGGACGTACTGGCATATTCTCTAAAACAACGTTGGAGGCGGCTTATGGTAGAGAAATTAACATTCCGTTCTCTGGCAACAGCTCTGTTGGACATTCCTGTAGTCAGCATGCCAATTGCACGCTCCCTCAAAACTTGAGACATCTGTGGCATTGTGTTTTGTGACAAAACTGCTCATTTTAGAGTGGCATTTTATTGTCCCCTGTACAAGGTGCACCTGTGTAATGATCATGCTGTTTAATCAGCTTCTTGACATGCCACACCTGTGAGGTGGATTGATTACCTTGGCAAAGGATAAATGCTTACTAACAGGGATGTAAACACATTAGTGCAGAACATTTGAGAGAAATAAGCTTTTTGTGCTTATGGAACATTTCAGGGATCTTTTATTTCAGCTCATGAAACATGGGATCAACACTTTACATGTTACGTTTATATTTTTCTTCAGTATGGCTATGGATGCTACAGTATTTACAATATTTCATTTGTATTCAATCCATGTGGATTTTGCTGAAGCCACTGGAGTGGTAAAGTTTTGTTCAGTGTCTGTGATTGGACGACAATGCCACTGTATGAATACAATTTTGACCTGATGCACTTACAGTCTTAAAACTGCCTCGTGGACGCAATTCATTTTGGATCGATCAACACAAATTATGCAAATCACGGGAGTTGAATGGAAACACAACAAATGAGCAGGCGGCGAGATGAATAAATAATACCATAACCAAAAGAAGCAGAAAATACATATTCAAATGAACTGTCTAATGTTATTTAGTGGGAGATGTACCGCCTACTTACAGTATGCTCTTCGGGGGCCGAGAGGAACAAAACAGTCAAATAAGCACACCACTCATAAAAACAAGTTTAAAGCATTACTGGAGTCTCAAGTCAAGCTCCAAGTTGTTTACCATCTGCAGCAAGCACAAAGTGGTGTAACTATGTTAGGAGAAGGGGATGGATACCCAATGGCACCTCTAGTTAAATAGCTCAACTACGTAATGTACAGTGCATTCGGAAAGTATTCAGACCCCTTAATTATTTTCCATATTTTCTTACGTTACAGCCTTATTGTAAAATTGATTCAATTAAATATTTTGCTCATCAACTTACACACAACACCCCATAATGACAAAGCAAAAAACATTTCATTTTATTATTCAGACCCTTTGCTATGAGACTTGAAATTGAGCTCAGATGCATCATGTTTCCATTGATAATCCTTGAGATGCTTCTACAACTTGATTGGAGTCCACCTGTGGTAAATTCAATTGATTTCTCATGATTTGGAAAGTCACACACCTGTCTATATAAAGTCCCACAGTTGACAGTGCATGTCAGAGCAAAAAACCAAGACATGAGGTCAAAAACTCCCACGTGGAGTTTGCCAAAATGCACCTAAAGGACTCTCAGACCATGATGAACACGATTCTCTGGTCTGATGAAACCAAGATTGAACACTTTTGACTGAATGCCAAGCGTTACGTCTGGAGGAAACCTGGCACCATCCCTACGGTGAAGCATGGCGGTGGCAGCGTCATACTGTGGGGATGTTTTTCAGCGGCAAGGATTGAGAGATTAACAGCAAAGTACAGAGAGATCCTTGATGAAAACCTGCTCCAGGGCGCTCAGGACCTCAGACTGAGGCGAAGGTTCACCTTTCAACAGGACAATGACCCTAAGCACACAGCCAAGGCAAAGCAGGAGTGGCTTCAGGACAAGTCTCTGAAGGTCCTTGAGTGGCACAGCCAGAGCCCGGACTTAAATCCGATCTAACATCTCTGGAGAGACCAAAAAAAAAACTGTGTAGCAACGCTCCACATCCAACCTGACAGAGCTTGAGAGGATCTGCAGAGAAGAACGGGAGAAACTCCCCAAATACAGGTGTTCCAAGCTTGTAGCGTCATACCCAAGAACACTTAAAGCTGTAATTGCTGCCAAAGGTACTTCAGCAAAAATGTCTAAACCAGGTTTTTCTTTGTCATTATGGGGTATTGTGATGCCATTATGGGGTATTGTGATGTCATTATGGGGTATTGTGATGCCATTATGGGGTATTGTGATGTCATTATGGGGTAATGTGATGTCATTATGGGGTATTGTGTGTAGATTGATGCGGGGGGGAAAAAACAATTGAATCCATTTCAGAATAAGGCTGTAACGTAACAAACTGTGGAAAAAGTCAAGCGGCCTGAATACTTTCCGAATGCCCTGTATAGAATATTATGCACACATAATAAGGCACAAAATAGATTAATGTAGCATGGCCATTAGCAGGAAAAGGAAGCAGGATAAGTTAAGATAATTAGCAGAGAAATATGAAGAGAGTATTAGTAGTATGAACTATTTCAGTGAGAGCCAGTAAAGGGAAGTATCACTGAGGAGGAATAGCATGGGTAACCCTACGCACTCTGTGGGAGGACTGCTCTCAGAGAGGATGGATCATGGCTCATGGAGGACACTAGGGGGGGAAAAAAACGGGGCAAAACGTCAATCATTTCACTAACTACTTCATGAACTGCCCTGTAGTCAAAGCTTAATGAATGTTCAAGATGTCCTCTGATAAGGAGTGGGGAGAGAGCAAAAGGAGGCAAAAGGAGGTGGCTTTTGATGAGGGAGTGGTGTGTGACTTGAAGTTGATGCTGATGTTGTGGATATGGCTGAGAAGAGAGTGTGTGTGTGTGTGTGTGTGTGTGTGTGTGTGTGTGTGTGTGTGTGTGTGTGTGCGTGCGTGTCTGCGTGTGTGTCTGCGTGCGTGTCTGCACGCGTGCGCCCATGCTCTACTTACCATTAAAGTTGACAGCTCTGATATGGCTGAGTAGTTCCTTGCCATCGATGTTGGCCATCTTTGGGCACAGGCCTGGGTATCCATAGCAGAGTTCCCGGTGCATCCGGTGCAGGGCATGGGCCATAGCATACACGGCATCCATCACAAACTGCACCTTCCCCTCCTGCTCGTAGCTCGAGTCCCGACCAACCTTCTCCAGACCTGGGAGAGAGGAGAGAGACAGATGGACAGTTAGCTACACTGTGGGTAGAAACATCCAAGTGTCTATTTGGCAAAGATGCTAAATGTATAACATTACATTATAATAGCATTTTCGTGAGAAAAAAAAACACTGACCTTGGTCACACTGCTTTCACACAAACACAAACATCTGTCACATGTTGTTTTATTCAGTTGAGCGCACACACAGTGACACACACACACACTGACACACGCGAGCACACACGCGCACACACACACGGAAAACTCGCTTTCTTTCTGATGCAGTTGAATATGTGCTTATGTAACTGATAGCATCATTAGCATAATTAGCTCATAAAGAGGCGAAAAGCACAAACTCCTTGATGCATAAACATGAACATCTCTAATTTATTAGGATGCCTTTCCACCATTTTCATCAACGTTATTAAAGTGGAACTGCAAAAGAAAATGGAAAAAAAGGGTGGATTATCAGAAGCAACTAATTTTTATTGAATTCTTTCAGCTTTTAACTCAGCATTTTACGCAGTACAAGCCCTCGGGCAAAAAAAGCAAAACATTTGTAAATAAAAAACTTGCCCGGGCTAGGTGAATTAACAAGAGTCTTCAATCAATACGCGTGTCTGTGTGGAATTAATAGGCTCAGGAGAAGGAAATCCATTTCAGTTTTATAACGGCTTCCACACAGCAGGCAAGTCTCACGTGAAGGCATTAGCAGGAGCAGGACACACACAAAACACACACACACACACACACACACACCTGGTTATTCCCTATGAAGGATACGGTCCAAATTACAGTAACAGGGGATGGAGGCTGACTTCACAAGAGACCAAACAACTAAGAAGGACATTGTGGGCCCACTGGAGCCATCATAGAAGTCAGTCCCAATAGTTAAAAGCCACTCAAATCGACAGGACTCAAATCCGAAGTCCTGCTTCCCCCACGGTCCGGAGCCATCCACTCCACTCCTAGGTAATCCCACCAGGTATAGGCACTGACTGTAGAGGAACTGACTCAGTTTATCCCAAATAGGATCTGTGAGCTTATCCTATCGGAAAGAGCTCCCAGTGCCTTAGAGCTTATAACCTGAATAAAGAAGTCCTCTGACATAACCCAAGCCAGTAAAGAAACACTGGGGACAGGCGCTGAGCCATCAGACTCAATCTGAATTCCATCCTGGCTTTGGCTTGACACGCTGGAGCGATAGCTACTGTATCGCTACTAAGCCCCAGACACACTGTCCCGCTGGTATAACGGATTTTGGAGCCAGGCGCAGGAATACACAATAGGGGTTTTTAATACACCCAAAACAAACATGTGTACAAAAACACTGGGCTGTTCCCAAACAAAGGAGCGAGGGTAAACCTCGTTGAACGACACGGGACGATACGCAGGATAACAGCTGCACCAACGTATAGGTACTCACACCACCAACGGACATGGGAACAATAACCGACAAAGAGAGAGGGAACAGAGGGCACATATACAGTTGAAGTCGGAAGTTGGATGTCTACATACACCTTAGCCAAATGGATTTTAACTCAGTTTTCTACACAATTCCTGACATTTAATCCGAGTAGAAACTCCTTGTCTTCGGTCTGTTAGGATCACCACTTTATTCTAAGAATGTGAAACGTCAGAATAATAGTAGAGAAGGATTTATTTCAGGTTTTATTTCATCACATTCTTCACATTCCCAGTGGGTTAGAAGTGTACATAAACTCAATTAGTATTTGGTAGCATTGCCTTTAAATTGTTTAACTAGGGTCAAACGTTTCGGGTAGCCTTCCACATCCTTCCCACAATAAGTTGGGTGAATTTTGGCCTATTCCTCCTGACAGAGCTGGTTTAACTGAGTCAGGTTTGTAGGCCTCCTTGCTCGCACACGTTTTTTCAGTTCTGCCCATAAATCTTCTATGGGATTGAGGTCAGGGCTTTGTGATGGCCACTCTAGTACCTTGACTTTGTTGTCCTTAAGCCATTTGTCACAACTTTGGAGGTATGCTTAGGGATAATGTCCATTTGGAAGATCAATTTGCCACCAAGCTTTAACTTCTTGAGATGTTGCTTCAATATATCCACATAATTTTCCTACCTCATGAGGTGGAGGGACTAGTGAAGTGCACTAGTCCCTCCTGCAGCAAAGCACCCCCACAACATGATGCTGCCACCCCCACAACATGATGCTGCCACCCCCGTGCTTCATTGTTGGGATGGTGTTCTTCGGCTTGCAAGCCTCCCCCTTTTTCCTCCAAACATAACAATGGTCATTACGGCAAAAAGGTTATATTTTTGTTTCATCAGACCAGAAGACATTTCTCCAAAAAGTAAGATTTTTGTCCCCATGTGCAGTTGCAAACAGTAGCCTGGCTTTTCTATGGCGGTTTTGGAGCAGTGGCTTCTTCCTTGCTTAGCGGCCTTTCAGGTATCTTTACAATGTCCTTTGCTGTTGTTCTGGGATTGATTTGCACTTTTCGCCACAAAAGTACGTTCATCTCTAGGAGACAGAACGCGTCTCCTTCCTGAGCGGTATAATGGCTGTGTGGTCCCATGGTGTTCATACTTGTGTACTATTGTTTGTACAGATGAATGTGGTACCGTCAGGTGTTTGGAAATTGCTCCCAAGAATGAACCAGGCTTGTGGAGGTCTACAATTGTTTTTCTGAGGTCTTGGCTGATTTCTTTTGATTTTTCCATGATGTCAAGCAAAGAGGCACTGGGTTTGAAGGTAGGCTTTGAAATACATCCACAGGTACAGCTACAATTGACTCAAATGATGTCAATTAGCCTATTAGAAGCTTCTAAAGCCATGACATCATTTTCTGGAATCTTCCAAGCTGTTTAAAGGCACAGTCAACTTAGTGTATGTAAACTTTTGACCCACTGGAAATGTTATACAGTGAATTATAAGTGAAATAATCTGTCTGTAAACAGTTTTCG
The DNA here is from genome assembly GCF_045791955.1 of Oncorhynchus clarkii lewisi. NCBI lineage: Eukaryota > Metazoa > Chordata > Actinopteri > Salmoniformes > Salmonidae > Oncorhynchus > Oncorhynchus clarkii. The sequence goes on along the minus strand of NC_092179.1, from coordinate 11,739,530 downwards.
GAAGAATTACTTGTGTCATGCACAAAGTAGATGTCCTAACCAACTTGCCAAAACTATAGTTTGTTAACAAGATTTTTGTGGAGTGTTTGAAAAACGAGTTTTAATGACTCCAACCTAAGTGTATGTAAACTTCTGACTTCAACTGTATAACATACTAATCAGGGGAAATGGGAACCAGGTGTGTGCAATCAGACAAGACAGTCCTGGGGTTGATGATAATGAATCCCGTTCAGTGAAGCCTAGAAAGCCGGTGAGGTAAACCTCCTGAACTGGTGAACAGAATGAGCATCAGTACCAGGGGGATCTGTGACACACACACACACACACACACACACACACACACACACACACACACACACACACACACACACACACACACACACACACACACACACACAGCAGGCTTACGGTCCAGCCAACCATATAGCCAATCACCCTGTTGAGCTGCTCAAAAGGAAAATGGCATCCATCTCATCTCAGTCCCCAGAGAAGACTACACAGGGTGCATCCTATTCCCTATATAATGTACCCATAAAGTAGTGCACTATATAGGGAATAGGGTGCCATTTCTGGCGCAGGCATGGAGGACTAGATACCCTCTGCATTCCCTCTACTGACTTACAGGGGAGGGTTGGTGGAGCTACTGCCGTTACAGAAAACAATGCTGTTACATTTCCTTCGATTGCATCATTACAGTTGAATCCCCCCTAGCTGACTGGCTGGCAAGGTGAGGTACAGCAGTTGTCATGTCTACTGTCTGTCTGTCCCTGTCTGTCCCTGTCTGACACACAGGAGATCCAACCCTGGGTCGGCAGGTAGCCTACTGGTTAAAGCGTTGGGCCCGTAACCGAAAGATTGCTGGATCGAATCCCTGCGCTGACAAAGTAAAAATCTGCCGTTAACCCACTGTTCCCCGGTAGGCTGTCAATGTAAATAAGAATTTGTTCTTAACTGTCTTGCCTAGTGACACACTGTCGCTCACACATACTGCAGCCATTCCATCACTGTCAGCTCAGACAATGCCAGCCCTGCTAAATTTAATTTGCCCGTTCTGCTATGCTTTAATAATCTGGAAGAACACAGGCGGAAGGCAGGGAGAATTTACATAGCTCATTGTGACTGTGTAATAATAAGCCTGGCTGTAGAGGCAGATATTTGTTCTCTTACAAACTAGCACACACACACACACACAAAGAAATGTACACACATAAACCGCATGCTAGCAGTTACCATAGACTTCCAGGCATTGTGCTAAGGCTAGTGGGTTGAGTGGGTTGACGCATCACTTGAGTGGGTTGAGTCACTGACGTGATCTTCCTGTATGGGTTGCCCCCCCCCCCCCCCCCCCCCAAAGTGGGTGGGCTTATATCCTGCCTGTTTGGCCCTGTCCGGGGGTATCGTCGGTATCTTTCTCTCTCTATCTTTCTCTCTTTTTTCTTTCTTTCTTTCTTTCTTTCTTTCTTTCTTTCTTTCTTTCTTTCTTTCTTTCTCTCTCTCTCTCTCTCTCTCTCTCTCTCTCAGAGGACCTGAGCCCTAGGACCATGCCTCAGGACTACCTGGCCTGATGATTCATTGCTGTCCCCAGTCCACCTGGCCGTACTGCTGCTCCAGTTTCAACTGTTCTGCCTGCGGCTATGGAGCCCTGACCTGTTCAGCGGACGTGCTACGAGTCCCAGACCTGCTGTTTGCAACTCTCTAGAGACAGCAGGAGTGGTAGAGATACTCTGAATGATCAGCTATGAAAAGCCAATGGACATTTACTCCTGAGGTGCTGACTTGCTGCACCCTCGACAACCACTGTGATTATTATTATTTGACCATGCTGGTCATCTATGAACATTTGAACATCTTGGCCATGTTGTGTTATAATCCCCACCCGGCACAGCCAGAAGAGGACTGGCCACCCCTCATAGCCTGGTTCCACTCTAGGTTTCTTCCTAGGTTCTGATAGGTTTTTCCTAGGTTCTGGCCTTTCTATGGAGTTTTTCCTAGCCACTGTGCTTCTACACCTGCATTGCTTGTTGTTTGGGGTTTTAGGCTGGGTTTCTTTACAGCCCTGTGACATCAGCTGATGTAAGAAGGGCTTTATAAATAAATCTGATTGATATAAATACGTTTGATTGAGTTACCAAATGTGCTAACACTAGTTAGACACTTCCTTCAAACTACAGGCAGAGACTTAACAATGGCTGACTCTCATTGCCAAAATTAAGTATACGTTTAACTCTGCAAAGCCGTGGCTATCCCACCACCCAGCAGGGTCTCATACCTGCAGTGCTCTGAGATGAGGGTTCATTTAGAAAAGACACATCCAAACAATCTACCTGGTCTGTCATCAGCAACCAATCAAATGTGACGTCTTTATAAGTGAAGCAGCTCAACCAATGCAACGCTGTCACCAGCACTCTTCACTGCCAAAGCAACCATCAGGACCACAAAGCAAACGGTACAGGACAGGTTTGACTTACGTCAGGGCCCAAATTCATAAAATAGACTTCTCAGAGTAGGAGTGCTGATCTAGGATCAGTGCCGCCTTTTACATCATAATGAATATGATTACATGGACAGGGAGGATGTTATCCTAGATCAGCAGGACTCTTACTCTGAGACGCTTCGCCTTCCAGGTCTCAGAGAAGGAGATTACATGTTACCTCACCTTTATTAACATCATGCATTGAAAAACACCAATCCCCCACACACATAAATATCAGGACATAAACAACCCCCCCCCCCCCCCCCACACACAAATATATCAGGACATAAACAACCCCCACACACACAAATATCAGGACATAAACAACCCCCCCCACACACACAAATATCAGGACATAAACAACCCCCACACACACACACATATCAGGACATAAACAACCCCCACACACACAAATATCAGGACATAAAGAACTCCCACACACACAAATATCAGGACATAAACAACCCCCCCCACACACAAATATCAGGACATAAACAACCCCCACACACACAAATATCAGGACATAAACGTGTGGACATCTATAAGTACCTAGGTGTCTGGCTAGACTCTAAACTCTCCTTCCAGACCCATATCAAACATCTCCAATCGAAAATCAAATCAAGAGTCGGCTTTCTATTCCGCAACAAAGCCTCCTTCACTCACGCCGCCAAACTTACCCTAGTAAAACTGACTATCCTACCGATCCTCGACTTCGGCGATGTCATCTACAAAATTGCTTCCAACACTCTACTCAGCAAACTGGATGCAGTTTATCACAGTGCCATCCGTTTTGTCACTAAAGCACCTTATACCACCCACCACTGCGACTTGTATGCTCTAATCGGCTGGCCCTCGCTACATATTCGTCGCCAGACCCACTGGCTCCAGCTCATCTACAAGTCCATGCTAGGTAAAGCTCCGCCTTATCTCAGTTCACTGGTTACGATGGCAACACCCATCCGTAGCACGCGCTCCAGCAGGTGTATCTCACTGATCATCCCTAAAGCCAACACCTCATTTGGCCGCCTTTCGTTCCAGTTCTCTGCTGCCTGTGATTGGAACGAATTGCAAAAATCACTGAAGTTGGAGACTTTTATCTCCCTCACCAACTTCAAACATCTGCTATCTGAGCAGCTAACCGATCGCTGCAGCTGTACATAGTCTATTGGTAAATAGCCCACCCATTTTCACCTACCTCATCCCCATACTGTTTTTATTTATTTATTTTTCTGCTCTTTTGCACACCAATATCTCTACCTTTACATAACCATCTGATCATTTATCACTCCAGTGTTAATCTGCATAATTGTAATTATTTGCCTACCTTCTCATGCCTTTTGCACACAATGTATATATAGACTCCCCTTTTTTCTACTGTGTTATTGACTTGTTAATTGTTTACTCCATGTGTAACTCTGTGTTGTCTGTTCACACTGCTATGCCTTATCTTGGCCAGGTCGCAGTTGCAAATGAGAACTTGTTCTCAACTAGCCTACCTGGTTAAATAAAGGTGAAATAAAAAAAAATAAAAAAATAAAAATAAACAACCCCCACACACAAATATCAGGACATAAACAACCCCCCCACACACAAATATCAGGACATAAACAACCCACACACAAAAATCAGGACATATATCACCCACACACACACACAAATATCAGGACATAAACAACACACACACATATTAGGACATAAATAACCCACACACACAGCAGGACATGAATAACCCCCACACACATATATCAGGACATAAACAACCCACACACACACATATCAGGACATAAATCACCCAAACACACACGTCAGGACATAAATAACCCCCCCACACACACATATCAGGACATATACCACCCACACACATATAAAAAACACTGCATGTTTTTAAAAGAGAGGCAGAGATCTAAAAGTCTGAGTGGTTTGACAGGCCGATGCTAGCATGGTAATAGGCTAAGTGCTGTGATTTATCTGTAGGGAACAATATGGCACCTTAAGCAGTGATTGATGGTAACACGGCTGACAGAGGACTTAATGATTCAAACAAGCTTCTCAATTAAACATCAATTAGGATTGCAAATGCAATCCCCCCGTCTCTCTCTCTCTGACATCTCTCTCTCTCTGTCTCCCCCTCTCCCTCTCTCTCTCTGTCTCTCTCTCTCTCTCTCTCTGACATCTCTCTCTCTCTGTCTCCCTCTCTCTCTCTCTGTCTCTCTCTCTGTCTCCCTCTCGCTCTCTCTCTCTCTCTCTGTCTCTCTCTTGCTCTCTCTCTCTGTCTCTCTCTCTCTATCTCTCTCTCTGACAACTCCCTCTCTCTCTCTCTCTGACAACTCTCTCTCTCTCTCTGTCTCCCTCTGTCTCGCTCTCTGACAACTCTCTCTCTGTCTCTCTCTCTCTGACATCTCTCTCTCTGTCTCCCTCTCTCTCTCTCTCTCTGACAACTCTCTCTCTGTCTCTCTCTCTCTCTCTCTGACATCTCTCTTTCTCTCTGTCTCCCTCTCAACACTCTCTCTCTCTCTCTGTCTCTCTCTCTCTCTCTCTGACATCTCTCTCTCTCTGTCTCCCTCTCTCTCTCTGTCTCTCTCTGTCTCCCTCTCTCTCTCTCTCTCTCTCTCTGACAACTCTCTCTCTGTCTCTCTGTCTCTGTCTCTCTCTCTCTCTCTCTCTCTCTCTCTCTCTCTCTCTCTGACATCTCTCTCTGTCTGTCTCCCCCTCTCTCTCTTTTGGCTGATTGCTAACCAAAAGGTTGACAACAAGCTTGCTAAATGTTTTTCTAGTGTTGTCTCGTTAGAAGAGGTGAAGAAGAAGAATGTGGCTTACTTCATTGATGGTAATCTCCTCATGCGTAAATGGAAATCCCATGTTGACGCGGGTGGAGATTGGAATGCTGTTTACCAAATAGTGATTCCTACAGCCTTTCGACAAAATGTGTTATCCCTTGCTCATGATCACCAGTGGTCTGGTCATTTAGGAATTACAAAGACGTATGATCGGATCCTTCGACATTTCTTTTGGCCAGGTTTAAAACAAGATGTGGCTCAGTTCTGTCGGACATGCCACACCTGTCAGATAACAGGAAAACCAAATCAGGTTATTCCTCCTGCTCCTCTTTGTCCTATACCTGTCATAGGTGAACCATTTGAGCATGTGGTGGTTGATTGTGTCGGACCGTTACCGAAGACAAAATCGGGTAACCAGTTTTTGTTAACGATAATGTGTATGGCTACAAGATACCCCGAGGCTATTCCTCTGAGAAGGATTACAGCTCCGATAGTGAGTAAAGCCTTAATAAAATTCTTCACGACATTCGGGTTACCTAAGGTGGTACAAAGCGATCAAGGTACCAATTTCCTATCCAAGCTCTTCAAGCAGGTGTTGAAATCCTTATCAATTACGCACCGTGTATCAAGCGCCTATCACCCAGAGTCTCAGGGTGCGCTTGAAAGATGGCATCAGACACTGAAGTCTATGCTACGTAAATATTGTTTGGAATCTGAGAAAGATTGGGATGAGGGAGTTCCTCTAGTTTTGTTTGCGGCTCGTGAAACTGTGCAGGAGTCCCTAGGTTTCAGCCCGGCTGAACTAGTGTTTGGTCACACAGTAAGAGGACCAATGAAAGTCCTTAAAGAACAGTTCTTGTCCCAAGAGTTGTGTACCAGAGATGAGAATGTGTTGGACTATGTTAGTCGCTTTCGTGAGCGCCTACACCAAGCTTGTGCTCTTGCAAAGGAAGCTCTGTCTTCCTCACAGAGGAGCATGAAAAGACACTATGATAAAGAGGCTGTTTCTCGTCCACTACAGCCAGGTGACCAAGTACTGGTGTTATTACCTTTTCCAGGATCTTCACTGTCAGCTCGTTTCTCTGGTCCTTATTTAATTGAAAAGAAAATAAGTGAAACTGACTATGTGCTTCAAACTCCTGATAGAAAACGCCAATCTCGTGTGTGTCACATTAACATGTTGAAAGCATACCACACCCGACCCATCACACAGTTAGATAGTTCAAAAACAGAGGAAGGTACTGCTGTCTCCTCTGCTACTACTGCGATGATAGCGGACTGTCATATTGATGATGTTGATGGCTTGGAGTTGCGCAATACTCAACAGCAGTGTGTTAGATTGCCCAACTCAGAAATGCTGCTGTCTATCCAGTCAGGTCTGGTTCATTTAACGGATGGACAGGCTAATGATATTGTGAGGCTACTACACAGTTTTCCATGTCTCTTTAATGACGTTCCTACTCGCACAAATGTGTTGGAACATGACATTAATGTTGGAAATGCTACACCTATCAAGCAACACCCATATCGTATCAACGCTTCCAAGAGGAAGATAATGAGGGATGAGGTGAGATATTTGTTGGAGAATGACCTGGCTAAGCCAAGTTCAAGCCCTTGGAGTTCTCCTTGCATTCTGGTTCCTAAACCTGATGGTACGTCCAGGTTATGTACGGATTATCGAAAGGTAAATTCTGTCACAATGCCAGATTCGTTCCCGTTACCCAGACTGGACGACTGTATCGACACTATTGGTGCTGCTAAGTATGTGACCAAGTTGGACCTCTTAAAAGGTTACTGGCAGGTTCCGTTAACTTCACGTGCTTCTGAGATTTCTGCCTTTGTGACCCCAGACAACTTCCTTCAGTACTCGGTCATGGCTTTTGGGATGCGAAATGCACCAGCCACTTTCCAACGACTGGTTAACTCTGTATTAGCTGGCGTTCCTAATTGTAGTGCATACCTTGATGACCTAGTGATTTATTCGTCTACGTGGTCAGATCATGTTGACTTGCTAAGGGTAGTATGTGAACGGTTGGCAGCTGCTTCTCTAACCCTGAACTTGGCAAAGTGCGAGTTTGGGAAGGCTACTGTTACCTATCTCGGTAAAGAGGTTGGCCATGGACAGGTGCGCCCTGTTGATGCCAAGGTCTTGGCTATAACTGCATTCCCTGCACCTACCACTAGACGAGAGCTACGCCGCTTTTTAGGGATGGTTGGCTATTACCGTAGCTTCTGTAAAAATTTCTCTGCGGTAGTTGCTCCATTGACTGATTTGCTCAGTCCGGCAAGACCATTTGTGTTGTCCCCTGATTGTAAGAGAGCTTTTGAATCAGCGAAAGCACTATTATGTAGTACCCCTGTACTTGCTGCTCCGGATTTTGAACAACCGTTCAAGCTTGAGGTAGATGCTAGTGCCAGAGGTGCTGGTGCTGTTCTACTGCAGCAGGACAAGAGTGGAGTAGATCATCCCGTTTGTTATTTTTCACGTAAATTTAATAAATGTCAAACAAACTATGCGACAATAGAACAAGAAGCTCTTGCTTTGTTGTTGGCTCTGCAATACTTCGAAGTATACATTGGTTCCAGTGCCCTACCAGTGATTGTGTATACTGACCATAACCCCTTAGTTTTTCTCCACCGAATGTACAACCAGAACCAGCGCCTTATGCGTTGGGCGCTGATTGTACAAAATTATAATTTGGAGATCCGCCACAAAAAGGGTTCAGATAATGTGTTGGCAGATGCTTTGTCTCGTGTGTGAAGATGATTTCAGTATGTTTTGCAAGGTTGTTGATTTGTTGTGAGTGTTCGTTTAAATACTGTAGTCGCAATCCCCCTAGGGTTGCTCTTTTAAGGGTGGGAGTGTTACGGATACAGGTATCCTGTGTCTGTGTGTATCCTGTGTCTGTGTGTATCCTGTGTGTGTTTCTTTTCTCTCCTTCTCCCCTCTCTCTGTCTCTCTCTGTCTCCCTCTCTCTCTCTCTCTGACATCTCTCTATCTCTGTCTCCCTCTCTCTCTGTCTCTCTCTCCCTCGCTCTCTCTCTCTGTCTCCCTCTCTCTCTCTCTGACATATCTCTCTCTGTCTCCCTCTCTCTCTCTCTTCTCTCTCTCTCTATCAACTCCCTCTTTCTCTCAGACAACTCTCTCTCTCTCTCTCTTTGTCTCTCTCTCCGTCTCTCTCTCCGTCTCTCTCTCTCTCTTTATAAAGATGTAAATTCAATTATATTATAATTAAAAAGGGAAAGTATTTCATAATAATTACAAATAAAGCACCACACACATTCAGATGGTGATGAATATGTTAGCATCAAGGCATGTGATTAACACAGCATTCATTTATCACACACATCCTGACACGGCAGGATCCTGCTGGGGGAGCATGCCCAGGGTACTGCTCCCCATTCACACACATACATGCAAACAAACACACGCATACACATAAACGAGCATGCCTTAACAAACACACACACACACACACACACACACACACACACACACACACACTCTCCCTCACACATACATTAGGCACACACACACACACGCAAATGTATGCACAAACGTAATGCATACTGTATACCCATAAATGCTTACATGTTTGCATGGGCGCACTGACTGACACATGATAATACGCCCTGAACCGTCACCTGCTCATATCTCGTCTGACACACACACATCGAGAACAGGGACACACACATACCTGCGTGCGTTTGCTTTCTCAATTTCACAAAACCTCCACTGCATTAACGACCAAGCTCCAACTTACATCCACAACTCTTCTCCAACATCTTTTCGCTTTCCCTTACAAAGTAAAGGGCCAAGACAGGCATGAGTAATCAACAGGCCAAAATATATACATACTGACAACAGGGATCTTGAGCCAAGCGTTACACCATGGTATGAGTATTCTTCATCACGTTCAACGCCAGTAAAGACAACATAAACACGGCTGTTAAGAACTCATCGGAGGCAGAACATGTCCCTGGGAATGGAGCTAGGGTTTGGTGTAGGGTTGGAAGAGAGAGAAAGATCATTCATGGCTCAGACATTACCAGTGACAAAGTCAATTCATCTTTTAAAACGCTCAACATGCTGAACGTTTCCTCTTCCTCCCCTCACTCCCCCTCATCTCTCCTTTACCTCACATCCGAACTGAGGCTTTGGCAGAAGACAGAAAGAGAGAGAGAGAGAAAAAGAAAGAGAGACAGAGAAGCAGGAATGTTAAGATGAAAGAGAGAGAAAGTGAGAAAGAGGAAAGAGAGAGGATGAGGAAGTTACCATCAGAAAGAAGTACTATTGTTAAAAGTAAGCTGAACCGTGAAAACCTATTACTGTAGCAACGGTTGTTCTCTCTCCCTCACTCACGTCACAGGCCCTTTGTGTGTGTATGGAGCAGCCAGGCACAGACACAGCAAAGCCAGGTCATCTGTGGGCTGCCAGTTGTACCTGTTGTGACTAATGAAGCTGTGTTCAGTTTAATGAAGATCAGACAGGTCACATGGTGCCAGCACAGCCCCTCTCTCTCTCTCTCTCTCTCTCTCTCTCTCTCTCTCTCTCTCTCTCTCTCTCTCTCTCTCTCTCTCTCTCTCTCTGTCATAGACACTCTGTTGTCCTGAAACACCCTCTTCTATACAGCACAGACAATAACAGAAAACTTCCAGTTTCCTGAACTCTTCCAGTTTCAAGCAACTTTCTCCAAACAGATTATCAGATCTGTCAATAGTTTGCTTGTCTGAGGAGATATGGTTGTAATTTGGTTAGTCACACACTAGAGCCTCAAGGGAGGTTATAGTGAGGAGTAGGCCGAACATGAGCCTGGGTCTCAATTAGAGAGCCCTAGCAGATGGCTGGAGAACACTGATGATCCTCTGCTCATAACTTGCTGGTTCAAGGATGATTTGTTATCCTACACAGGGGCTGAATGGAGAACTGTGGCAGGGCTGCATTCCACATAAACACCCACTGAGAGGTAAGGTTGCCTGTCTGCCTGCCTGTGTTCTCCCTCCCTCCCGGCCTGGCAGTCCTGCGCCCTAATTCCAGCGTGTGGACCCCTGCTTCATTGCCTCTGTCAGAGCCAATCCTGTTTACCGGTGAGCGGATTCGTTTCAGCCCCTGTGAGGAAATCACTCTGCGCAGGAACAATCGGGTGATAAATTGAGGGATCAGGGAGCTTTAGCTCTCAGACTGCTGACGGTTCCATCCTTCAGACCATCACACACAAACACACAGAAAAGGAGATGTTACTCCACAGTGTTAGATATAGAATCAACCACTCTAAAAGAGACTTGGGTTCCCTCTGTTCTCAGCCAAGACATCCAGGACATTTCAGGCAGAGATTCTCAATATGGTGTGTGTGTGTGTGTGTGTGTGTGTGTGTGTGTGTGTGTGTGTGTGTGTGTGTGTGTGTGTGTGTGTGTGTGTGTGTGTGTGTGTGTGTGTGTGTGTGTGTGTGTGTGTGTGTGTGTGTGTTGATTGAGGTCTATAGGGTTGTGTCTGAGGGTGATACTCATTAGCTTACTGTACTCTCAACAGAGAGACAAGAGAGGGGTGGAGAGGGCTCACACGCACAAACACACACACACTCTGCTAGCTGTCACGACAATGACCCCAAACAGCAGTTGTGAGCCGAGGCAGCTGATTGGTTTCCGTGTTGATGATGCGAAGGTCGTGAACTCTCGCACTAGAAATTAATAGACTCTGACACTCCGTGCCACTACAGGGCTCTCCATACACAGACACACCAGAGAGAGTCACCTTCGGCTGAGTGCCTACTACAGTGGCTTCAAAAGGAGAGGACAGAGAGAGGGGAGAGAGACACTAGAGAGCGAGAGAGAGAGAGAGAGAAACAGAGAGAGAGAGAGAGAGAGAGAAACAGAGAGAGAAACAGAGAGAGAGAGAGAAACAGAGAGAGAGAGAGAAACAGAGAGAGAAACAGAGAGAGAAACAGAGAGAGAGAGAGAAACAGAGAGATAGAGAGAAACAGAGAGAGAGAAACAGAGAGAGAGAGAAACAGAGAGAGAGAGAGAAACAGAGAGAGAAACAGAGAGAGAGAGAGAGAGAGAGAGAGAGAGAGAGAGAGAGAGAGAGAGAGAGAGAGAGAGAGAGAGAGAAACAGAGAGAGAGAGAGAAACAGAGAGAGAGAAACAGAGAGAGAGTTCATGTTCCAGCTCTATACACAAGCTCAAAGAGAACCACCTGGATTAAAAGTGTTGCACTAAACAGACAAAGCACACACACAGTCACACTGATGTCCAGAGGTGCCGCTGACTCAGTTGTTTGTGTACGATAGTCCTGCAGCCTGGGACAGGTGCAGATAAAACTGCTCACACAGCTTACTGTTTAAACCTCCCACCCTCCCCCCCACACACACACAGACTGGCTACAATAACATAGCACATAACCATTCCGCCTGATACATGCTACAAACACTAACACAACATATTCCACATACAGAGGGGAGGAGAGCGAGCGATGGATAGACATACAGGATAAAGAGAAAAATAAAGAGAGAGAGAGAGCAATGGAACAACATAGAGAGAGGAGAGAGTGAGTGAGAGGCCGTCTCCCTGTCGTTGTTGTTGGTAATCAAGCCTTCCAATGTCATCTGCAAACTTGATGATTGAGTTGGAGGCGTGCATGGGCACGCAGGCGTGGGTGAACAGGGAGTACAGGAGAGGGCTGAGAACCCACCCTTGTGGGGCCCCCAGTCTTGAGGATCAGCCGAGTGGAGATGTTGTTTCCTACCTTCACCACCTGGGGGCGGCCCATCAGGAAGTCCAGGACACAGTTGCACAGGGTGGGGTCGAGACCCAGGGTCTCAAGCTTAATGATGAGTTTGGAGAGTACTGTGATGATGAATGCTGAGCTGTAGTCAATGAACAGCATTCTTACATAGGTATTCCTCTCGTCCAGAGATAGGGCAGTGTGCAGTGTGATGGCGATTGTATCGTCTGTGGACCTATTGGGGTGGTAAGCAAATTGCAGTGGGTCTAGAGTGACAGGTAGGGTGGAGGTGACATGATCCTTGACTAGTCTCTCAAAGAACTTCATGGTGACAGAAGTCAGTGCTTTCTTGGGAACAGGTACAATGGTGGCCATCTTGAAGCATGTGGGGACAGCAGACTGGGATATGGATTGATTGAATATGTCCGTAAACACACCAGCCAGCTGGTCTGTGCATGCTCTGAGGACACGGCTAGGGATGCCGTCTGGGCCGGTAGCCTTGAGAGTGTTAACACATTTAAATGTTTTACTCACGTCGGCCACGGAGAAGGGGAGCACACAGTCTTTGGTAGCGGGCCGTGTTGGTGGCACTGTATTGTCCTCAAAGTGTGCAAAGAAGTTGTTTAATTTGTCTGGAAGCAAGACGTTGATGTCCGCAACGGGGCTGGTTTTCTTTTTGTAATCCGTGATTGTCTGTAGACGCTGCCACATACGTCTCGTGTTTGAGCCATTGAATTGCAACTCCACTTAGTCTCTATACTGACGCTTTGCTTGTTTGATTGCCTTACAGAAGGAATAACTACACTGTTTGTATTTGGTCATGTTTCCAGTCGCCTTGCCATGATTAAATGCGGTGGTACGTGCTTTCAGTTTTGCTTGAATGCTGCCATCAATCCACGGTTTCTGGTTAGGGAAGGTTTTAATGGTCACAGTGGATACAACATCTCCTATACACTTCCTTATAAACTCGCTCACCGAGTCTGCGTATACGTCAATGTTATTGTCTGAGGCTAACTGGAACATATCCCAGTCCACGTGATTGAAGCAATCTTGAAGTGTGGAATCCGATTGGTCAGAACAGTGTTAGATAGACCTAAGCACGGGCGCTTCCTGTTTGAGTTTCTGCCTATAGGAGGGGAGCAACAAGATGGAGTCATGGTCAGATTTGCCAAAATGAGGGTGGGGGAGGGCCTTGTATGCATCAAATAAGTTAGAGTAGCAGTGGTCAAGTGTGTTACTCACTCGTGTACTGTAATCGATATACTAATGGAATTTAGGTAACCTTGTTCTCAGATTAGCTTTGTTAAAATCCCCAGCTATAATAATTGCAGCCTCAGGATATACAGTATGGTTTCCAGTTTGCATAAAGTCCAGTGAAGTTCCTTGATGGCCGTCTTGGTATCCGCTTATGGGGGGAGGATATACACGGCTGTGACGATAACCGAGGAGAGTTCTCTTGAGATATAATATGGATGACATTTGATTGTGAGGAATTCTAGGTCAGGTGAACAAAAGGACTTGTATGTTGTTACAATTACACCATGAGTCGTTAATTGTGAAACATACACCCCCACCCATCTTCTTACCAGAGAGATGTTTGTTCCTGTCAGGCATTGCAAATGCCGTTGGCTGTACGGACTCCGACAGCATGCCCACAGCATGCCCTACGGCTATTCTTCAACAGAAATGTGTAAAACTACGTCACAATGCTGTAGACACCTTGGGGAATACGTAGAAAGCGTAAGCTCGTTGATGGTACATTCACAGCTGAATATGGAGTCATTGGAACGCAGCGCTTTCAGAACCTGGGGCACTTCCGGATTGGATTTTTCTCAGGCTTTCGCCTGCAACATCAGTTCTGTTATACTCACAGACAATATCTTTACAGTTTTGGAAACATTAGAGTGTTTTCTATCCAAAGCTGTCAATTATATGCATATTCTATTCATATTCCCGTTTCAAACGGGAACGTTTTTTTTCAAAAAATGAAAATACTGCCCCCTAACACCAAGAGGTTAATGCAGGAGGTATTGAGTGTGTCACTGTCTGTCACCTCAAATTTTTCTCTCAACCTGTGTCAATCAATCAAATTTATTTATAAAGCCCTTTTGACATCAGCCGATGTCCCAATACAGAAACCCAGCCTAAAATCCCAAACAGCAAGCAATGCAGATGTAGAAGCACGGTAGCTAGGAAAAACTCCCTAGAAAGGCAGGAACCTAGGATGAAACCTAGAGAGGAACCAGGCTATGAGGGGTGGCCAGTCCTCTTCTGGCTGTTCCGGGTGGAGATTACAACAGTACATGACCAAGATATTCAAACATTCATAGATGACCAGTAGGGTCAAATAATAATAATGACAATGGTTGTAGAGGGTGCAACAGGTCAGCACTTCAGGAGTAAATCTGTGCACCTATGTCGTAAACTTTCATTCATAGACTAGGTTGTAGCAACCTCATGATGGGTATAGGGACAATTTGAGTATCATGCAGTAGCCTAAACCAATTGATGTACATTGAACTGGGTGAATGGAATATGAATGACAGTCATCCAAAATGCTTTAGTAGAAATAAGGCCATGCTCATGAACAAAAATAATTGTCCTCACTCATCTAAAACAGTACCGACCGCCAGTGTTCTTCAACACATGTATAAGTGGACCTTCAGGACACAGGGCTAGCGAGCTGTGATGGAGTCAGACACTGGATAACCTCCAAATGGTAACTGCAACCAAAATATCAGCTGTGTCGACACACACAGATACACACATTGTCACTGATACACACACACCATTCTACAAGCCCACACTGCACAGACTGTGTGAACACACACTGTCACACACTATTTGACACGCAGTTATACACACCAACAAACACTGTTCTACAAGCCCAAACTGCACAGACTGTGTACACACACTGTCACACACACTTCTCTCCAGACTCATCCATGCGGGACCAGCCAGGGGGCTCTACTGTACTCTGCATATAATTTCATGTCATTTGCACAGAGCTCTGAGCACAGAGGGTATCTGCCAATACCCATCCTCCTGTGCTCCAGCGCCATTGTATCTTGCCTGTGCATTTCTTGGGGCTTCCGGGGCGCTTGCCATGCATCCCCAGCTTGCAGCCGAAGTTCTCCTCCCAGAACTCAGCGAACCACACGTTCCTCCTGTTGTTGGACAGAGAGCGGCTCCGGAAGTAACGGTCAAACGCTGTGGGGGAGAGGATGAGGAAGGGGGAGAAGATGAAGGAGAGGAGAGGAGAGGAGAGGAAGGGGAGGTGGTAGAGGAGGGGTCAGTGAGTGACATAAGACGTAAAAACAGCATGTAAACATCTGGTATGATGTGATATCAACCTTGTTGAGGTTATACTGTGTCTTTAAATCTTTACCCTTAAAATACTATCATCTAAAATGGCTTCTGTCTGTACCGTCAACGGAGGCTCGTTTGGGCAGGATGGTAACGGCTCCCTCAGCCACCCGCTCCTGGCCAATCACAGGAGAGATCTTGGAGCCCCAGCTGTCTGACCCCACCCACAGGAAGTGACCAGTCTGGTTGTTGTGCTTGGCCGCGTCCAGGATACGCCTGAGAGAGCGATAGAAGGAGGGAGAAAGGGAGTAGGGAGATGGGGAAGAAAAAGAGGAAGGGGAGATAAAGGAAGAGAGAGAGAAGGAGTCAGTACTGGAGTCACAACCGACACTTGGTATACCTGGGTATAAGGGTACAGGGGTGTGTGTGTAGTGGTGTAGGGATAGGTTATAGAGGTGTAGTTGTGTGTGTTTTTTTTGGGGGGGGGGGCTGTACAACATACCGTATGTCGTCCTCGTTGGCGAACATAATGACAGCCCTGGCGTTGGAAGTCTCCAGCAGACGTATGATGATCTTATCAAACTCCCCTGGCTTGGGTTCACGCGGGATCTTCAGAGACTGGGCTATACACACCCCACCTAGAGGGAGAGAGGGGAGGGAGAGAGAGAGAAAGAAAGAGAAAAAGAAGGAGAATACTTTAGTGTCTGAATCATCCTCATCAATATGAGAACATCGTAAACAGCATTGTGACTCCCACTGCTGTGATAGAGAAAGACGGATCCTGGAGTGGCAGCCTGTTGCCTTCCTGCCAGCACACAGAGCCAGGATTTACACAAACAACGTGACAGGACATTATGGAGCGGACACACACACACAGCCATGTTTCATATTTAATGTGGCTGTTAATAACTCACAGTGTAGGGTCGTATAATTAGCCTTGAAACGTGATACGGGGGAGTGTGTGTGAGTGTGTCGGAGTCTCCTCAGCCAATCTCATTAAGTTCCATGCCATTAAATTAACATCTGTAGTGTCTGCGGCTCTGTATTACTGTACTTAATCAGAGCAGCGTTCTCTCCACTCAAACACACACACACACACACACACACACACACACACACACACACCATCCCGTAGAAAAATACTAATTCGCAGCAAACGAATGCCTTCTCTAGAATAATGGTTGGTCTGTTGGGCCTCACTGCATTTGATCTCATAATCTCATAATAGGTCAATGTGTTGACCTGGGGATTGATAGGTCATTAATAACTGTCTTATAGAGGAGAAGGGTTCCCAAATACAGACAAAGCCTCTGCCTCATTACGGCGCTATTAAAGTTGTATCTTCCAGGTCAATCTATTTGACCCTTCAACCAACAATTTTGACAGACGAATTCCAACAAATTCAAATGTATTTTGAAAGAGAACATTATTTTTTGTCCTGTGAGTCATTTGGCTGTTTGTCTCTTCCTTCAAGCCCTTCTTTCAACTCATCTCTCATGTGAACTAACCATAGTTATTACACTCGGAATAAACTCAGCCGCTATCCCAATTCAATTACCATTCATTTCATAGTGGTTTCTCTCATTTATGCACTCAAAGCCTGGTCCCGATTTCCAAGAACTGAAAAATTGCTCTTTCATGTGGGGAAAAACTGATTATCAAAGAAAAACAAATTATTATGCACCCAGAGTTAACTTTCAAACAATAATTTTTTTAATGGACGATACTTGTCATCGTCAACATGCAGGGACCAGTGTGAGTATGTTTTCTATGAATACACAAACACCATCGCTTACAGAGAACCCAGCATAGTACAACATCTCTGAGAGAAACAGAAAGAGACAGACAGACAGACAGACAGACAGACAGACAGACAGACAGACAGACAGACAGACAGACAGAGGGAAAGAGGGAAAGAGGGAGAGAGAGAGATGGTTGTGGATGACTGAGAGTATTGCAGTGCACCCTGTTGGTGACACCAGCTCCTCTACAGCAACCTAGCGGACAATACACCTGCCCGACAGACACACAGCTCCAAGTGAAAACCACTAACATGCTACTAAGTAAAGCAATTCAGGAATATGTTTCACAGCGTGAGTGTGTTTACATACAGAGACTGAGTAGACTCTGGGTAGAAGTTGAGGCAGTAAACACACATATCTAGCATCATATCACCCCAGTGGAAGATTCTAGTGGGAGTTAACTAATTGAAACATACTCTGTAGGCTTGCTATTCCAACTGTTGCCTCCTTCCCTGGATTTCGTTTTTAATCATATGATTATCAGTGCTTTAAGAAACGTGACGAGTCAAAGTCCGACCATCTGGCCCATTCCTCCTGACAGAGCTGCTGAAACTGGGTCAGGTTTGTAGGCCTCCTTGCTCGCACACGCTTTTTCAGTTCTACCCACACATTTTCTATGGGATTGGGGTCAGGGCTTTGTGATGGCCACTCCAATACCTTGACTTTGTTGTCCTTAAGCCATTTTACCACAACTTTGGAAGCATGCTTGGGGCCATTGTCCATTTGGAAGACCCATTTGTGACCAAGCTTTAACTTCCTGACTGACGTCTTGAGATGTTGCTTCAACATATCCACATAATTTCCCATCCTCATGATGCCATCTATTTTGTGGAGTGCACTAGTCCCTCCTACAGCAAAGCACCCCCACAACATGATGCTGCCCCCCTGTACATCATGGGATGGTGCTCTTCGGATTGCAAGCCTCCTCCTTTTTCCTCCAAACATAACAATGGTCATTATAGCCAAACAGTTCTATTTTTGTTTCATCAGACCAGAGGACATTTCTCCAAATAGTATGATCTTTGTCTCCATGTGCAGTTGCAAAACATAGTCTGGCTTTTTTATGGCGGTATTGGAGCAGTGGCTTCATCCTTTCTGAGCGGCCTTTCAGATTATGTCGATATAGGACTCGTTTTACTGTGGATATAGATCATTTTGTACCTGTTTCCTCCAGCATCTTCACAAGGTCCTTTGCTGTTGTTTTGGGATTGATTTGCACTTTTCGCACCAAAGTACATTCATCTTTAGGAGACAGAACGCGTCTCCTTCCTGAGCGGTATGACGGCTGCGTGGTCCCATGGTGATTACACTTGTGTACTATTGTTTGTACAGATGAACGTGTTACCTTCAGGCGTTTGTAAATTGCTCCCAAGGATGAACCAGACTTGTGGAGGTCTGTTTTTCTGAGGTATTGGCTGATTTCTTCTGATTTTCCCATGATGTCAAGCAAAGAGGCACTGAGTTTGAAGGTAGGCCTTGAAATACATCCTCAGGTACACCTCCAATTGACTCAAATGATATCAGTTAGACTACCAGAAGCTTCTAAAGCCATGACATCATTTTCTGGAATTTAACCAAGCTTTTTAAAGGCACAGTCTACTTAGTGTGTGTAAACTTCTGACAGACTGGAATTGTGATATAAGTGAAATAATCTGTCTGTAAACAATTGTTGGAAAAATTACTTGTTTCATGCACAAAGTAGACGTCCTAACCGACTTGCCAAAACTATAGTTTGTAAACAAGACATTTGTGGAGTGGTTGAAAAACGAGTTTTAATGACTCCAGTAGTATGTAAACTTCCGACTTCAACTGTAGACCTTATCAGGGTGTTTAACGTGCTTCTATTCCATGATAATTACATCAAGCCTGTTTCCCAACGTTGGACCACATTATCTCTTCCCAGGATAATGAACTCTCTCCCAATGAGTGGTATTCCCATTCCATTACCCCACTAACATATTGAATTATGAATGCTGACGAGATAGCTGTTCTCTCCGTTCCTTCTTGTCTTTCATCTCCCCCTGCTCTCTCTCTTCCATCATTCCTCAGTCTTTCCCCATTGAAACCCACTCTTGCAGCAGTAGTTGACCCGTGTGTGTGTGTGTGTGTGTGTGTGTGTGTGTGTGTGTGTGTGTGTGTGTGTGTGTGTGTGTGTGTGTGTGTGTATGCGCGTGCGTGCGTGTGTGCGTGCCTCTCACTCTATTTCTGGTTTGTGTGGTACACAGGCATAATCTTCTGGTTTCAGAGAGAAACTGTTCATCTCCTAAAAAAAAGTATAATTCAACCGGCGAATCACAACTCAGCCTTGTTTTATAAAAGTCAATTTCACAGTGGGATACTGTTCTATTCTCTGTTATCTCACCTATCAATATAATCATGTTAAAGTATAAAACATTTTGTTCAGACAGAGAGAATATAATTATTTTAAACCCTTCTGAAGGATTCACCCCTATGTGTGTGCACAATAGAGTACTAGTGTGTGTGTGTGTGTGTGTGTGTGTGTGTGTGTGTGTGTGTGTTTGTTCTTCCTGCTGTAACATCACTAGGAGTGCTCCGACCGGGGAGGCTTGACTTCAAACAGTTCCTCTCCTATCACCTGACGGGGGGAGGGGGGGGGGGGGGGGGGCTAAGTAGAATGGCTAATAAAGTTAGCTTCAAAGCGCTAGCTGTCGGGTTGACCAGGCATTTCGTAGCCGTAGCAGTGTCTGTGTGGTGCGAGCGCGTGCGTGTGCGCGTGCGTGTGTGGAGGAGAGCGGCAAGAGCTGTGCTGCTGATAAATCTTTCATTACGAGACATCGGTCTACAAAACCCAAGCACTTCTCATTTCTCTCTCAGCCTGAATGTGGGACACCTCCACAATCACACTGACACACACCTCCAAACTCACTCCACACACACACACACACACACACACACACACACACACACACACACACACACACACACACACACACACAGCATGATGAATCTGTGCCACTGCAAGCTCTCTCTGACCTCCTCAGTATGGCTAAGCTAACCACATCTACCGACACACACACACACAACACACATGCTGCAGTCACATATTTACAAAGAATACGTTCAGAGAAGCACGCACCTGCATAAGTCCACCCACACACGCTCAATTAGGAAAGCTGTCTATGCAGCCCACTCATCTTCAGCTGACATATAGGCAAGGATAATAAAACATGTTCTTTTGCCAGACATCTAACAGCATCTAAGAGCATCCAACGTCACACACACATCCAACAAAGATCATAAACACACATGCATCAGGCTTTCAATTAACATGTAGCGTCTGCAGCAGACAGACAGACAGCATCATGTACTTGATGAGGTATCAACCCATGTAATGTACAGACAGACAACCATGTATGACCAACCCCCCCCCCCCCCCCCCCCCCAAACATCTCCCTATAACTAGGCCATTCATATATTGCGGCCTAAGGTTGATACATACATCCGGTAACTGTCCCCACATTTCCAGAGATCCTAGTTGGAGGACTCTGGATTTCCTCTTTATTTTCTCCCGAGTCCAGGAATCTTCTAACCAGAACTTCTGGAGAACCAGGGAATTTGTGGAAAGTTACCGGAATTTTGCAACACTATCCGGGCCTCAAGATTCACAGCTGAGTTTTTTTTTCTCCAGGGACATTATTCAAGATTGAAGACAAAATGGGACGTCTATCTATGTCCTGAGGACGTCGGGAAGTCCCTTCTAAACAGAACACTAGGGGCAACAGTCAGTGCTATTGCCTTCAAATAAGCTTGGGTTTTGCTAGTGTGTTGTGATGGGGGTGGCAGGATAGATGTAATCCCATGGCTCTGGATCAGAACGTTTGTTGTTCAATACCAGGTGTGAATGTTTTCTATTTTATTTTTTACCTTATCCCTTACCTTAATGATTCGGAATGAGAGCTTAAACTTTATGTTTTAACCAATGATTTATATACACACTAGATGGCTGATAGGGGGCGCTGTGTTGAAGCCACCGTTTCTCCTTCTTGGCACTTTCCCCCTGTGTAAAAAATATTTTGGAATCTATAGAAATCAATTTATTATTATCTACATACATTCTTGTATTCTATTACAGACACCTTAATGCATACCTTTCAATTATATTATGTGAGATAAACATTAAAAAAGAAATGAACAAATATATAAAACATTTATTTAAAAATATATATATATGTATTAATAATATTACTGTTCCCACTACAACCAAAACATACTTACAGTGCATTTGGAAAGTATTCAGACCCCTTGACTTTTTCCAAATGTTGTTACATTACAGCCTTATTCTAAAGTTGATAAATATATATGTCCTCATAAATCTACAAACAATACACCATAATGAGACCATGAGACCCTGTTTCCATTGATCATCCTTGAGATGTTTCTACAACTTGTTTGGAGCCCACCTGTGGTAAACTCAATTGATTGGACATGATTTGGAAAGGCACACACAGTTGACAGTGCATATCAGAGCAAAAACCAAGCCATGAGGTCGAAGGAATTGTCCATAGAGCTCCGAGACAGGATTGTGTCCAGGCACAGATCTGGGGGTACCACAAAATGTCTGCAGTGGCCTCCCGGGTGGCGCAGTGGTCTAAGGCACTGCAACGCAGTGCTAGCTGTGCCATCAGAGATTCTGGATTCGCGACCGGGAGGCCCATGGGGCGGCGCACAATTGGCCCAGCGTCGTCCGGGTTAGGGAGGCTTTGGCCGGCAGGCATATCCTTGTCTCATCGCGCACTAGTGACTCCTGTGGCGGGCCGGGCGCAGTGCACGCTGACCAGGTCGCCGGGTGTACGGTGTTTCCTCCGACACATTGGTGCGGCTGGCTTCCGGATTGGATGGGCATTGTGTCAAGAAGCAGTGCGGCTTGGTTGGGTTGTGTTTCGGAGGACGCAGGCTCTCGATCTTCACCTCTCCGGAATCCGTACGGGAGTAAGACTACCAATTGGATATCATGACATTGGGGAAGAAAATAAATAATAATAAAAAATAAAAACATTTCTGCAGCATTGAAGGTCCAGAAGAATACAGTGGCCTCCACCATTCTTAAATGGAAGAAGTTTGGAACCACCAAAATGTTTCCTAAAGCTGGCCGCAAGGCTAAACTAAGCAATCGGGGGAGAAGGGCCTTGGTCAGGGAAGTGACCAATAACACAATAGTCACTCTGAGAGAGCTCAAGAGTTCCTCTGTGGAGATGGAAGAACCTTCCAGAAGGACAACCATCTCTGCAGCATTCCACCACCAATCAGGCCTTTATGGTAGAGTGGCCAGACAGAAGCCACTCCTCAGTAAAAGGCACATGACAGCCCAACTTATGTAAATGTCATATTTTATACATTTGCAAACATTTCTAATAGCCTGTTTTTGCTTTATCATTATGGGGTGATTGATGAGAGAGGGAAAAAAACGATTTAATCCATTTTAGAATAAGGCTGTAATATTACAAAATGTGGAAAATACATGTAATTTTGTCCTTGAAACATTTAATTAAAATACTGTAGAATTCCATTCATTCCTATGGAGGACTACTCCTAATGGGAAGTGCCAATGTGGCCGACCGGTGGCTTCCAAGCCTCTTAATGGCCAATACATACAGTAGCATCAGCAATCCAGGTATTATATACATCATTGGTTTTAACCCTATCCTGGTAGTGAATTGATTCTATGACAGTATTACAATGGTAGCAGCTGCATTTCCTCTCTCTCCCACATTTAAACACACACCCAAGAACCAGAGGCGGTCAGTGACGTTCATGATGAGGGAGGACGATTTCTGTCCTTATTTCTATTACAGCATGTTGGCTGACTGTCATTCACATTCCATTCACCCAGGTCAATGTAACATTGATCGGTTTAGGCTACTCCATGATACTCACATTTTCCGTATACCCATCATGAGGTTGCTGCAACCTAGTCTATGAATGGAAGTTTACAACAGGTTGAGAGAAAAATTGGAGAGGACAGACAGTGACACATTCAGTACAGCCATGCACACTCTTGCCTGCATCTAGCTTATCTAGGGTGTAGTCATTAGTCCAACAGTTGCAAACAGGAGTTTTCATTGGATACATTCAGGTATTTTTTTATCCCTGTTTCTTTAGCTTTCGTTTTAAGAAATGTTTTTCAACAGAATCGGCGGAATGAATACACCCCTGATCAGAGCAGCCACGTTGTGTAAATTCTAGCCTCCGTGCACTCTCCTCCTCTCACATTTCACTTGGTTTGTGGACTTCAAAGAACAACACATCAGCTGTATGTGACCAGGTGAAAAAACCTTTCCAAGCCAAACCATATCATAACCGCTACACACAGCCTACATCGTTGTCCCCATATTAGCTAAAGCAACGTCCTAGTCAACATAGCTAATAGAATGAACGTGTTAGTAAACCCGCTAAAATCAGTAACGTTACAGTGTACAGTCAGTAAGCTCCGGTGGCAATAAATGAATAAAACCAAACGCTTACCTTGACGTGAAAGAATTCCCGTGTTGTGTTGGATAATCATATCCAGCTAGCTAACATAGCATCCCTCTGTTTGAGTCGGGTGTTAGAGTAACTAAACTAGCCATCTGCATTTGCTAGCTAATTAACTGAAACTGAAAGTGAAAAAAAAGAAAGCAAAATCTCTCTTTCTTCTCCTTCGTTTAAAAAAAATATGAATTTATTGAAAGCTGTTCAACTATTGTCTTTCTCTCTCTTTGAGTCATCTACTTACTACATTTCATGCCCTGCATTGCTAGCTCGCTGTAGCATATGCTTTCAATAATAGATTCATTCTCTGATCCTTTGATTGGGTGGACAACATGTTATTTCATGCTGCAAGAGCTCTGATAGGTTGGAGGACGTCCTTTGGAAGTTGTCATAATTACTGTGTAGGTTCTATGGAAGTGGATGAGAACCAAGAGTCTCCTAGGTTTTGTATTGAAGTCAATGTACCAAGAGAAGCTAGCTGGCCTCCAGCTACACCATGGTGATACCCTACAGAGTGCTGTTGAGGCTAATGTAGACCTTTGTTGCAAAACAGTGTGTTTCAATCAATTATTTGATGACGTGAATATATTTAGTATAGTTTTTCAATGTTTTGCCATTTTTATTTTTAGGAAATTCACTGAGGAGGATGGTCCTCCCCTTCCTCATCTGAAGAGCCTCCACTGATCAACACATACATGCAAACACACACACACACACACACAAATATTAACACACATACACACACAAACAATGCAACTGAGCATCCTCTCTCTCCCACACACACAAACATCATTAGCACGTCTCTAAATACTCACATTGGTTTATAAAAGGATAAAAGTTTACTTCCGTGCCACACTTAGCTACAAGCCCCGGGGTGAGGAGCATTGGCCTTTGAAGTAGCTGGTGCAATTCGTGTGTGTGCGTTTGACATGGGTGCCTGTGTGTTGTGCTTGTGCGTGTGTGTACACTGAGAGTGGTGAGTGTGTGTGTCTTTGTTTGTGTCTATGTGTTGTCTGTATCAAACAGAAAATCTCCTCTCTCTCGCTTCATGTCTCTATCCATCTCTCTCTCTCCATCTCTCTCTCTCTCCTCTCCCTCTCTCTCTCTCCTCCCTCCCTCCCTCTCTCTCTCTCCCTCCCTCTCTCTCTCTCTCCCTCTCTCAGACAGTAGGTCTGTGTGTCTGGGGAGGACTGTGGAGTCTTGTCATCATCATTGAACTCTAGCCGTCTGGCTGGTGTCAGCCCCTTTCTGTGATCTGAGGGGAGGCCAGAGGGAGAAGAAAGGCAAGGGGGAGAGAGCTGTGTGCTGTGAGGAGAGGAGGGAGGGAGGTAGAGGAAAGAGTGTGGGGAAGAAGGGGCAGAGGTGTAGAGGAGGAGAAGAGGAGAGAGGTGGAGAGGGAGTGTGGGGGAGAAGGGGCTGAGGTGTAGAGGAGGAGAAGAGGAGAGAGGTGGAGAGGGAGTGTGGGGGTGAGGGGAAGAAGAGGGAGAGACAGGTGAAAGTCCAGAGAGGGGGAGAAGGGAGAGGTACTGAGAGAACAGAGGAGATTAAACTCCTGACACAGGGCAGGATACTAGACACCATCCAGAGACCATCCAGAGACCGAGACAGAGCAATGTTACTGCATCTATAGGTCGCTTTAATTTCCATCCTCAGACCACAGCTCTCTAGTTCTGATCGGTCAGATCAATCTCCCTCTGATCCCCTGGCCAAGGAGAGAACGTGAGGGGGAAATAGAGAGGATCTAGAAGGGGGGTGTCAGGTGTTGAGTGGGGGGATATGCAGTATTTTGGAGTCCAGTCACACCTGAATGGCTGAGGTGCCGAGGTGCTGAAGGTCATCTACAAGCCTGGGTTTAGACGGTTTTCCTTTCCTCCTCATCCATCTCTCTTTTTCTCCCCATCTTTGCCACCTAGGTGGATGCATCCCCCAGTGAATTGGAGGGATTTCTAGCTACAGCAGGCAAGGAGGTCACACAAATTCCCATCACCCCTGCCTGCTTAATGTCACGAGTCTTGTCTTGGAGGCAGAACTGAGACATTTCCGCTAGATGGGCCAGCTGCAAAGTCAAAATTGCCTATATTGTAAAAATGTATGTATACAAAACTGTGCTTTTGGGTCTTAATTTAATGTTAGGGTTAGGCATTAGTGTTAGCAGTGTGTAAGGTTAGGTTTAAGGTTTAAGGTTAGATTTGAAATCAGATGTCATGACTTTGTGGCTGTGCTAGCTAGTGACCAGTCTACAGAGCTGCCTCCAAAAAAGATTGATGACAAAAAATGCTAATCTGCGTTTCAGACTTGCCCACAAAACATAACCCAGCTTCAGCAACAGCTGCTCTTTCTGTGACATAGTCTGACCAGGCGAATCCAGCTGAAAGCTATGATCCCTTATTGATGTCACTTGGTAAATCCACTTCAATCAGTGTAGATGAAGGGGAGGAGACAGGTTAACGAAAGATGTTTAAGCCTTCAGACAATTGAGACATGGATTGTGTATGTCTGCCATTCAGAGGGTGAATGTTAAGTGCCCGTGAACGGGGTGTGATAATAGGTGCCAGGCACATCGGTTTGAGTGTGTCAAACAAAATGCAACACTGCTGGGATTTTAATGCTCAACAGTTTACCAAACAAAGGATATCCAGCCAACTTGACACAACTGTGGGAAGCATTGGAGTCAACATGGGCCAGCATCCCTGTGGAACGCTTTCGACACCTTGAAGAGATCATGCGCCGATGAATTGAGGCTGTTCTGAGGGCAAAAGGGAGTGCCACTCAATATTAGGAAGGTGTTCCTAGTGTTTTGTACACTCAGTGTATGTGCAACACCCTTACACACACATACACAGAGGAAATGAGAGGGGAGGAGAACCCAGGTCTGTCCGCTCTGCATCTGAAAGCTCAGTAGACATATTACAGCTCTGCTCTACTTTCTACAGTTGACTTTACAGCAGACTAAAGGGGATGATCCTAACCTGCAGCAATAGCTATGGCTTTAATATCAGATACACAGGCTTACTATCACACACACGCACACACACGCACACAAACACACACACACACACTCCTATCAGACAGAACACCCATCACGCTCAGATCCACAGATGAATTGGGATCTTGGGATGAGATGGCGCCATCCTCTCCCCCTCTCTCTCTTTAAATCCCGTCTCCCTTTCCTGGAAAGAAATCTGACACCCATCTGACACTTCCCTCACCTCCCCTCAACTCACCCCACCGCCCCGAGACAAAACGCAGCACTCGCCTCCAGCCTTTCCGGTGAGGCAGGAGGAGGCGAGGAACGATTGAGAGGAACCCACCCCAATCCGAGAGAGACCATTATCGACCATCACCCCCCCCCCCACACACACACACACACTGGGAAATATAAACATAACATCAATATAACAACACATTATCACCACCACACAGTGACTGACTGGAAAATACAAGCCTGGTAATAAAAAACATCATTTGTCTCTATTAAAATCTCTGTTCGCTCTCCCAGAGCAGAGCAGAGAAGAGCGAGAGGTGGATGTATGCCATTTGAATGGAGATGGAGGCACTGCCTATTGTCCCTGATAACATCACTGTGATTACTGCAAACATGCTGCTGAATGGCATCGTAAAGAACCAGCCCAGTGAATCCATTATGGCCGTCGCTAAGAGTGCTACGCTACGTTCACCTGCTACCCGCTGCCATTGTGTGTTATGCTAATGTGGCGCTAGCGAGATTGATGGGGTGTTAACATTGTATGGACTATTCAAATATTGATATTTCGGATGTGCATGGGCCCTTTCTCTATTGTGGAGGGAGATGGAGGGAGAGGGGAGGGGAGGTAAATAGATTCATTCATTATGCCATTTTGAATCTTAACCTCAAATGACTTTATCTGACGCTGGATAGAGTACATTTGTTGAAACACCTTGGACTGGAAATATTACTATTGATTTTAAACTGTCAAGGTTAAGAGTTAAGAGGGGGGAGAGAGTGAAAGGAGAGGGGGCAGAAAAGAGTGGGAGGAGAGAAATAGTTAGAGCTCTTCTAATCGAAACTGTCGATAAATGCTGAGTATGGAAGCATCAATTATAACGTACTTGACAGGATTCTAAGGAATGGATTGAGAAAGAGAAAGGCAGGGCTCTGTGCCGGGCTGTGCATCGATGTTGTGCTTATCGTCTCTCTCTTTCTCTTTCCCTCTCGCCCCGCCTGCCCTTGATCCTCGTTGTAAACTGGAAGGCAGCATCCCTCTGTTCCAACAACTACCCTGATCTTCCCTCCATTCCTCCTTCCCTCACTCCCTCGTTCCCTCTCATGCTATTCTCCAAAGATATGCTGTAAACCCCAGCCCAGCTTAATCATTGATGCTGCCTCTTTCCCTTCCGCTCTCTCTCCCGAACCCTCCCTCCCTCCCTCTGCCAGCCTCCCTGGTGGGTATCAGTTGCTGTGTGTCTCGTCACTCTTTCTATCTCAGTAAAATTTGCCAGTATTTTCTAATCCACTCCCCTCTGTCTATGTGCCTCTCTGTCTCGCTCTCTCTCACTTTCTGTCGATCTGTGTGTACCTCCCTCTGTGCCAGGTGCTCTGTGTACATTACCCTCCATGCACTTGTCATCTAACACGCTTGGCACACACACACGATGGGATGTGTGTTTGCCTGATGATTGTTGAACAGAGGCATCTCTGTTTGGCAAACTGAGAGAGGGAGAGAAAGAGAGAGATGGATGGATGGAGAGAGAGAGAGAGAACATGGTAGAGCTAAATGACCTCTGAGAGAGTATTGGCATTTGGTTTAACTTTAATAAGAGGCAGTGAAAGGAGAGTGAGAGGAGAGAGTAGGGGAATACCCTGAGAGTAGAGAGAGAGGAGGGAGTAGTATAATACCCTGAGAGTAGAGAGAGGAGGGAATAGTATAGTACCCTGATAGTAGAGAGAGAGAGGGGATGGAGTAGTATAATACCCTAAGAGAGAGAGGAGGGAGTAGTATAATACCCTGAGAGGAGAGAGTCGGGATGGAGAAGTATAATACCCTGAGAGTAGAGAGAGGGGGGGAGAAGTATAATGCCCTGAGAGTAGAGAGAGAGGAGGGAGTAGTATAATACCCTGAGAGGAGAGAGAGAGGAGGGAGTAGTATAATACCCTGATAGTAGAGAGAGAGGAGGGAGTAGTATAATACCCTGAGAGTAGAGAGAGAGGAGGGAGTAGTATAATACCCTGAGAGGAGAGAGAATGGAGGGAGTAGTATAATACCCTGAGAGGAGAGAGAA